>NC_056729.1:586483983-586501087 GCF_019279795.1 Protopterus annectens | reverse complement strand
AAGGGGGAAATGGAAGGGGTGACACCCGGGGGGGAAAAAAACCAAAGTTTCTTCCCCTTTGGGGGGAAAAAAATGCTTTCGGGGGGTTCCTTTTCCCAAAAAATTTTGGGGAAGCGGGGGAAAGGGGGCAGTGTGCACGTGTGTAAGGCAGACTGAGCATGTGGGAGCCTGTTGGCAGACTTGTAACACTGTTTGTGCTGGTGTGCACGTGTTTTAACCAGAATAAGCAGATTCTGAACCGTGTAAGCATGTGTGCACATGTGTAAGCCACTGTGAGCGTGTTTCTGCTGGTATGCACGTTGCTCCCCCCTGAGGAAACAGAGAGGAAAAAGGAAGCAACAGAATTAGTAGGAAGCTAGCAGGGAATACTGCTGGAGCTAGCAGGTGAAAACAATTAGAAGCAGGCAATTACACAGGCAGAATAGTAGCTCAGCCAAGCACTTAAAACTCTGCAAACAGCAGTGCAGGATGTTTCTCTCAAGAGACACTGCAAGACAGGAGTAAGCTATTAGAAGTGAAAACTGAAAAAGCTGAACTCAGAGCAGAAATGCTAGGGGCTGCCATAGCTGTCATAAGGAGACATAGGGTACTTGCTGAGGGTGGTGACAATGCAGATGGTGCCAGACAACCCACAGTGAGGAGGCGGAGAAGAGTGTACAGGCCCAGGGTCACCTACCATGGGTTACATGAGCTGAGATAGTAGACGACTATAGAGTGGAGAGACCTCGTGCAGCAAATTGTCGAGCTGTGCAGGCCACGCCTCACACACAGAACCAACAGAGGAAAACCCATCCCAGTGGAAACCAAGGTATGTGTTAGCCTAAGAATACTAGCAACAGGTACCTTCCAGACACCAACTGGTGATATGATGGGGATATCACAGGCATCAGCCTCCAGGGTACTGCACCAGTTCCTGGATGCCATGTCAGCACATGTCGGTGATCATGTATATTTCCCCAATGCCCGTGAGGTATTTGCCAGCAATATGCGTCTCTTCCAGCAGACAGCAGAATACCCTGAGGTAGTGGGTGCAATAGACTGCACGCACATACGCTTCAAAGCACCAGCAGGTGAGCGGGGTAGGGCCTACATTAACAAGGGCTTCCTCTCCATCTACTGCCAGGTCATGTGTGATGTCCAGGGCATAATAATGAATGTGTGTGCTGGCTGCCCTGGGAGCTACCATGATTCCCATATCTGGCATTTGACACAGCTGTACCAGACATTTGCCAATGGGGACATCCCTCATGGTCACCTAGTGGGGGATGCAGGTTATGCACTGGAGCCGTGGCTGATGACACCCGTCAGAAACGCACACACACCTGAACAGGAATGCCATAATGAGGCACACGCACAAACACGTAATGTAATAGAGCGTGTGTTTGGGCTGCTCAAGTCAGGTTCTGGTGTCTGGACACATCTGGTGGAGCCTTGCAGTACTCACCAACTACATGTACCCAAATTGTCATGGTATGTGCTATGCTACATAATATGATCTTGCGAAAACAGCTGCAGCAGGACCAGCATAGGGCTGGGCCAAACAGCCCCACCATTGCCAAGGCCATCACAGGCAGAGCATGACTCGGAGGAGGAACAACCTGAGCCTGCCCCAGTAGGCAGAAAGGGCATGCCCAGTATGCCCTGGCCTTGGCAAAGAGGCAAGCATAGCACATACACTGGCTCAGTAGGAACCCTGGGAATGATACCTCTCTGACTCACTCATATAATAACAGGGATGCCTAAAATGACATAACCTGCTCTCAAACATGTACAGGGAGTGTAGTATGTGCATCCGACAGAGGCAGCCCTGCAGCACCACCTGAGGCATGAATGCCATGTGTTAAGCAATGTAACAACATGTAGTATATGCACACTTGATGACCCTGACTAACATCCTACCTCACCAAGCATGATGCCACAATATGACGATGAGATGATCAATTGCAATAATTGGCTGAAGTATTGCAGTTAGACAAAGGGATCCAATGTGTGCCAGCCTGGGATGACATGCTGAGCATGACATGATGCTCCACCTGCTAGGGGTGGCCTGCACCTATCAGTCCAGGCCTTATGGATACTGGCAAAGGCTGTTGTTACAGCATGCCCTGAATAGGTAAGGCTCAAAACACAAACCCACCTCCATAGGTATCACAAGGGATAAGAAGCTAGATGTAATGCTACCCAATGCCAGAAGTCTAAACAGCAAGATGCATGCAGTCTAAACTCCCCCAGTATGGAGAATGTTGATATCTGTCCTGTAACAGAAAACTGGGTCAAGGCTCACAACAGCACCCTAACACTACCAGGTTACACCTCATACTGTGCTGTACAGCCTCAAAACATGGAACAAGCTACAAAAGGAGGGTGACTAGCAATAATTGTCAAGGATAACGACACCTCCATGTTGGTACCACTACAAGAAGCAGCATGGACTAGCCATGGTCAAGTAACAGTGGCTAAAACTGCCTCCCAGTTTATAGCCTGCTACAGACTACCATCCTAACACCAGGAACTGCACCTGACCTATGTTGGAATACATGAATATATCAAGCCCTCCAAACCACATTATATTGGGTGACTGAAAATACCCAGACATAGACTGGGAGCATTATACTAGCTCCAACACTGTAGGACAAAAGTTCCTAGAATCCATAAACCAAAATGCCCAGGAACAATGTACCACTCCCACAAGAGGGGCATACTGGATGTGATAATCAGCAACATGGGTACTGGATGGCAAGATGAGAAGTGTATCCCTCACTGGTAAGACCAGACCATAGAGTAATCACACTGGATATACACATCCTGACCACAGTCCCTGGCCAGAAAACCACAGTGAAAAACATGTGTAAAGCAAAAGTTGCACTCCTCCAAACTGATGTGGAATCCATTAAAGGCCCTGTGCAGGTGCAAAATATGGGCCACACCTCAGAACCTGTTATACAGGCATTCCATGAACACTGCCAGGAATGCTTGGATTATGCAATCCCAAATAAAACAAGACACAATGCCATACACAGGCATCTGGCATGGTGGACTCCAGCCATTACCAAACCATGCAAGAGAATGAGGAAGCTACTACATGATAGAGCAAACATAAAAGGAAGTAATCACAGATCAGTAGTATGGCAATAAAATATGTCCACACATACAATCCACTAAGGCCAGCTACAACAAGTAGAATCTCAGATCCTGACAATGTACACACTGCCCCAAGTACAAATTTGGCCTTCAATACTAATAAGCCACAAATATATGTGAGAATGCAGCCATTTATTTAGAGCGAGGGCTGAAACCACCTTTAGTACTGTTCAAGAAACTGGTCAGGAGGAGAAGGTAACCACACAGACACGACCCAGTCCCACATGACCTATCACAACATAAACCAAACACATAAGCACGAAGAAACATTTCCGGAGGCTAATTACAAACACACCACACCAACAGAGGCCTCAACTTCAGACCCAAACAGCACGGCCTCAAACATAGCACATACAACCTGTACTGGCTGTGCAGACAGTACAGGTCAGAAGGAGAAACAACATACCTGATGCAGTTGTAATAGGGTGTCTCTAAGCCCAGACACATAACATCCCTCACCAGACTGAACAGGGAAGGGTGCAATGGCGCTGCCTGGGCTGCTACACCACATAACACAAGTGCAGGTCACCCCAAAGCAAGTAGAAATATGATGCAGTCATTGTCCATGCTGGCGTGAATGACCTGAGATGTACCTCCCCGGACTACATGAAAAGAGACATAGATGATCTCACCGATTATGTAGTCCAGGCCAGTATGACACTGACCATTTGCAGCATCCTACCCTCACCAGGAATGATGCCACAGTACAAACACAGAATGATCAGCTTTAACAAGTGGCACAATTACTGGTGTCATTCCAAGGGGATCCAATGTCTGTCTGCTTGGGATGTCATGTGTGACAAGCCACGCTGCTGTTCCAGGGATGGCTTGCACCTGTTACCCCTGGGCATGTGGATATTGGATAAGGCTTTTGCCACCTCCATAGAGCCTTTCGTAGGCAAGGCTGAAAAGACTAACCCACCACCCTAGAAAACATAAGTGGAAAGAAACATAAGGGTAATGCTGACCAATGCCAGACGTGTAAACCTCAATATGAATGCTCCCGAGGCCCTCCCCAGTATGGAGAACATTGATGTCCGTGCAGTGACAGAAACCTGCTGCAAGCCTCCTGACAGCACACCAGCACTACCAGGTTATACCTCATATCATGTTATGGTCCCAAAACCTGGACCAAAACATGAAAGGAGGGGGAGTATCCATACTCAGCACAGACACCCCATATGTCCAGGTAACTGACAATGCATGAATCATCGGAGACCACCCATGTGCAACTAACCGTAGGCAAAACTGCTGTACAGTCTGTAGCATGCTACAGACCACACTCACACACAGGAACCCCACCCAGCCATCCTGAAGACACTGGACAGTATGAATGTCCCACCAAATACCAAACAAGGTACTCACAAATTACCACATAGGTGGTAAACCATTATGTATGGAAGGAGTAATCAGGGACCTAGGGACACAAGTGGACAGTAACCTGTTATGTGACACTCATATTGCCAACATGGCTAGGAAGACTGTCTATATTGGACACCGTATCATGAAAAGGATTCATCTACATCAACAAGAGGTCATTGTGCCTTTATACTGTTCTCTTATCAGACCCATAATCTAGTACAGTACCTCATTTGGGATGTACCTTACCTGACACCTGCAGCAGTTAAGAAAGACCTCAAAGATTTACCTCACCAAGAGGATAAAGGGTCTCAAATATATGTTACATGCTGCCTGGCTGTAGACACCCCAGCTGAATACGAGGCACATACTATACACAGAGGCATTGTATGCCTGTTGTACAAGGCCATGTCCAACACAGGAGTAATGGTTATGCTCCACCCATAAGAAAACCCAGAAACCCATCAGAGCTGTGAGAGTGAGATGTCAACCTCAACACATAATGAAATAGGATGTGTTGGAGGGACAGATACATAACCCAGAGGCTCCCCTACGCTGCGGGTGAATCCACTCCATGTTAGGCAGGGAGCCCTCACTGACACTCTCAGCAGGAATCTTGCCAAGTGGATGGATGATCATAGATGTACACTGGGGATCTTCACTGTGTCACATCCAGACAGAGGCACAGTAAAGTAAATCATAAATGGCCCTTAATATTCCTACGCATGGGAACAGCACACACTCTGGCTAGGCTTATATAAATGCCTAGAATTTGAACCTAGTATGAACCTATGAACCTATATGAAGATACAAATTGTATAGGACACTAACGATAATCACCAAGGCTTTCTTAACTGATGGTAGGAACCTTGATGGGAATTCTAGATATGCTCTGAATCACTCAAATATTACAAACAACATACCAAACACACACACATATTTCCAACATCCAACCTGACAGGTGCAGTGCAACCGCCCCAGAATGCAAAATATCTATCACCCAGCAGACTGCCTGGCTGACTTATTGCAGATGCTGAGGTAACAGCCAGCACTCTGCAAAACAAAAACACACAGCAACAATAGTGAGATGGTGTCCTGGGCTGAGTCCAACATGGATCCAACAGGATATGTACCCAAAGAGCAGTGTACAACAACAGTGGTCCTTCTCAACAAAAGGTGTTGCCTGAATGGATACTGCAAACTACCACCCAGAATCCTGACAAGCTTGGTCTGCACAGCTATGGAAAGGATTAGCCTTAGCAGACATAAGATGTGGGACCTCTATGACTTGCAGGACCTAGCCAATTGTGGCTTTCTTAAAGTGCAGATCCTGCCCCTTAAACATGTTTGAAGCTCATTTGAAACAGTCATTAAAGGTAATTGATGGGGAGCAATGGTCCACACAGCGTTACCCCATGTGTTCATTATAGATAAAGCTCACCAGCAAATATAAACCCCTATGTCAGTAAGTGCTGCAATCAGACCAAGGACAGAACTGACATGGTCGAACTTGTGCTGCAACCATGTCAGACTACAAACCAGATATAACTGGCATCCACAAGAGCTTGGTTCTGGGACCTCCCTCGTTTGGTATATATGTCTGGTGCATTTAGCATTGGAACTGTAGAACATGTTTTGCAGAGGGACCTTCAACTGGCCGCCATATGTGACCCCTCCAGCTGACACAAGCATCCACAAAGGGCCACATAGAAACAGAACCTTTGAGGGTGCCATAGCCATGTTAGCAAGCTAATTGCAGAAAGTATGATGCGGCCCCTGGCGGACCTTACGGTAATTTTGCAAATTTTCCCCTAGGTGTTAACCCATTAAGTACTTAACATGTAATGAGACCTGGGGACACAAGTTGATAGATATCCTGCATTGGACAAGCACATGGCTGTAGTGGTTACCGAGCATACCATATACCCACACCTAATCATAGAGGTTTGTCAGATCTAGATATGGGGAGGTCATTGTAGCTCTGCAATCATCCTTCATCAACATTACAATTGACTACAATAGCCTGTGGGATATACCTCAACAGACACCTCCATCAACTGTAAAGAGTCCCCAAAATTTACTCACCAGGAGTATCAAAGATCTTGAACAGATGCCATGTGGCACTGATGATTAAACAAACTGCAGCTCCACGCATACCATACTGCCCACTTTTGAGAGGCGGCACCCATTGCCTGATGTATAAAACCATGTCCAAGCTGTAATCAATGAGCATGCTGCACCTTGGCAGCCACAATCTGAATGGCAGTGAGGCTATGCACATGAGGAGCCTGAACCCCAACGCACGGCATACATAGGACAAGCTGTACTGAATGATCCATAACACAGAAGCCACCCCCCTCTTGAGTAAACTCCAGGCTGGGTTAGCCAGAGAGTCACTTATCGACCCTCCTCAAGAGGAATCTTGATGAGTGGATGGGAAATGGTAGGTTTACCCTGGGTATCACTGTTATGTCATGGGTAGACAGAGGCACTGTATACTAACCATGACATATCATGTAACAGCTCATACAATGTGTATGAAGGATAAACACACTCTTCGACTAGCATTAGAAATGGCCTTGGGCACATTGCTAGTGTTTGCCAATGTACACCTATGTTGTGGAAAACACTACCAATGTTGGACAAGCCTGGTTTAAGTAGTTCATATCTGAACATAATGCAACATGGTCAGATGTGCACAACCAGCCCCTAACCAGGCTGTTGTGCTTCTCTGCCATGAAAATGTAAAAGCAGTAGATAGGAATCGAAGCCCAGGATACTGTCCACCCACAGTGAGAAGTACTGAACCAGTACACTATGTGGTGCACTACAGTGTTAGGTCAGTATGAAAGGATGACTGACAACTGTATGCAAAGTATCCCATGCAAACCCCTGCAGGCACAGTATAATCCCTGTTTATTGTTCAGACCTACAAAGATTCAGTTGGACAATAACTACACAACGTGACCAGCACAACACACAACCATAAAGCGTGAGATATTGTTGAAGTTCACATTCCATCTTTCAAATGTGGTGGGCTGCAGAGATTCAACATATCAGAGCTCACACTGGGCATGCTTCATACACTTTGATAAATGAGACATATGTCAGACAACATGCCATGGAAAGCCCTGAACTGGGCATTTGGCTCACACACTTAGGCCAAATCTCAGTTTAGCAGTTGGCCACACACATGTCGGGTATTTATATAGCGTGTTATTCCAGGAACCAACCACATTACAGCAATCTACCCAGTGCACACAGTTAAATGACATACAGAGACATCACGTGATATAAGTGTGGATCCCTCCCATATTCAAACATCTGCCACAGATACTAAGTTGTTCATAGAAACAGGAATGCATAGTGATAAAGACCTGCAAACAGTCTACCAGCAACAAATATTGTGCATCTGACGATTAAACATATGGGTGTAGAGGTCAACACTAGGCTGTTTGCCCAAGGGAATGACAGCTTAGCCAGAGTGTGCTTGGCATCTGCCTCCCCAGTACAGTAGGCTACTGTGCCACTGTAAAGTAGGTCACATAAGAAGGCGCCATGTGAAGGGGCCTGAGTGTGCTGTGCCTCTGTCAAGAAAGCAGGGACAACTTAACAGACTGAGGGGAGCCTTATCTGCATTGTCTGGACAATCTCACTGTCAACACTTTGTCATGATGATTATGAGAGATTGAAGTGTCGTACCAGTACTTTGTTCAGAAGGATCTGTCTCACTCCCTCTGTGGGCTACTGCTCTGCAAATGTATTAAATGCTCCTCTGTCTGTTGGACAGCTCCTTATATAATGTGTGTGTACACCCTGACCAGGTGTTCTGTTGTGGAGCAGTCCATGGGTATATTTTGGGATAGCATGATCAATGCAAACCTTCCACATGCTCATAGAATGCAATTGTCCAAAGGATTATGCACAGAGTGGTCTGGTCTATACTCACCCCAGCATGGAGTCCCTTTGGGAGAGTCTTCCACCCCAGTCTTCACAAGTGTAAAGGCTGCTTTTGATAAATACACTTTGTTTGCAGTTACAACCTTGCCTGGGGGTGGTGATGGGATATGGATGTCAGGGAAAGAAATTGGGTATGGTCAGATATCAATAATGGTGGGGTCTACCTCTGGTGGTGGAACAGTGTAAAGCACCCATGTTGCAGATGGTCAGGAGTGCAATATGTATTCCCCCTTGTGGCTGTGGTGAGTGGTTCTGCCATAGCTACATGGACTCTAAAATTAGTAGTGGCTGTAGGGGTAATGTTGTAGAGGCTACTGAGTAGTTCCCACACACAATATACCTGTACCTGCAGGCATTAACTTAACTGGAATGGGTGTATGTGAACTTGCCTGCATATCTTGGCACTGTTCCCAGGAAGCAAAGGCATGTGTCCTGGATGTGGGAGGGAGTGGTCTGAACTGGATTTGTGTTGTGTGTTACAGGTCCTAATGGTCCACGAGAAGCATGGTATAAGGAGACATAACCTGCCAGTGCAATATTCATATCTGACCCTGAAGTAGGTGGCTGCAAATGCATGCTATCATATATCCCCCACCTGACAGGTAGTACTAGATGTACATACCTCTGTAGAAATAATGATGTCAGCACCCTATAAATACTGCAGGTGCAGAACAAATGCCCAGTAATTTGGATTGTGTGCTCTGCTAATGCTTTGATTTCCCTCAAGGTGTCATAATGTAGTTAAAGTAGGGGTTTGAATCCTGCAAATGCTCCAGTGGCCGGGGTTTGTTGTGTGTGTGTAGTAAGTCGTGCGTGAGGGAAATGTGTCCTTTTGGCGGCTAGGAGAACACACTACAGGATGCACATTCCTCTTTCTAAACACTGATGATGTCAGCACCCTATAAGTACAGCAAGAGAAGAAAACTCTCCCAGCAATGGAATAGTGTGCTCCGCTAATGCGTGCATTTCAAGTGTCAGAGCATAGTTAGGTAGGGGTTTGAATCCTGCAAATGCTCAGTGTGTGTGGAGGGGGGTTAGTGCGTGTGCAATTCTGTATGAAAGAAATGTCCCTTTTGGCAACTAGGAGAACACACTGCAGGATCAGGCATTCCTCTTTCTTTCTAGAAACACACTGATGATGTCAGCACCTATAAGTACAAGCAGGAGAGGGGAAACCTCCTACTGCAATCACGAATACTTGCAGCTCAGCTAATGCGTCTGTCTTGAGTGTCGTAACATAGTTAGGTAGGGGTTAGAATCCTGCAACTGCTCAGTGTGTGTGGAAGGGGGTTAGTGTGTGTGCAATTCTGTATGAAAGAAATGTCCCTTTTGGCAACTAGGAGAAAACACTACAGGATGCACATTCCTCTTTCTAAACACTGATGATGTCAGCACCCTATAAGTATAACAGGAGAAGGGAAACTTCTCAGTAATGTGAATAGCGCGCTCCGCTGATGCGTCTATCTCAAGTGTCCTAACATAATTAGGTAGGGGCTTGAATCCTGCAAATGCTTAGTGTGTGTGGAGGGGTGGTTAGTGCGTGTGAAATTCTGTATGAAAAAAATGTCCCTTTTGGCAACTAGGAGAACACACTACAGGATGCACATTCCTCTTTCTAAACACTGATGATGTCAGCACCCTATAAGTACAGCAGGAGAAGGGAGCCCTCCCTGTAATGCGAATAGCGTGCTCTGCTAATGCATCCATCTTGTGTTTTATAACATAGTTAGGTAGGGGTTTGAATCCTGCAAATGGCAAGTATGTGTGTGAGGGGTGGAAGTAGGGTGTGTGCAATTACATGTATGAGAGAACTGACCCTTTTGCCAACCAGTACAACACACCAGCTGCTGCATATTCCAATCTCTACACAGAGAGGATGTCAGCACCCTACAAGTACAGAGGAAGAGGGAAAATCACCCAGTAATGCAAATAGCACGCTCTACTACTGCGTCTCTCACTACTGTCATAGCACAGTTAGTTATGGCTTTGAATTCCACACATGCCACGTGTGTTTTTGTCACACAGAATGCCCATGTTTGTGGGTTGTTCACAATAATGCATGACATCGATTAAACCAGTAACTGCAATGGACACAGATGATGTATGTGTGTGCCAAATACACATATGTACCTGTGACCTTCAATAGTTCCCATGTCTGATGCCTGCCACATGTGAATACATGGTATTTGCACTGGATAACATTATGACTGTGGTCTTCTGTGGGTGTGCTGCATGTGGTATGTGTATATACAGTGTGAGATGTATATGGTATCATCCTAGCAGCCGAGGATACATATGTGGTCTGGGGCATATAGTCTACATGTTGTTGATGAACAGGTGCTGCATGTTTTCACCTGTTGTGGGAGTGGTAACAAGTTGTTCCACTTAGCAATGCAGTGACTACATGCTAGGAACCTTTCAGCTACAGAGGTGTTGTAGCTACAGTAATTCATCAGCATTCAGTAATACATCAGCATTCCTGGTGAGGTATGATGCCAACCAAAGTCAGGGTCATACCAGCCTGTGCAACTTTATGCTCAAGAGAGCCCTTCCATGTTCCCTATCATGTAGTCCAGGGAGGTACATCACAGGTCATCCATAGTGGCATGGACAATGACTGAGTCATATGTGTCCATGCCTCTGACTGACCTGTATGCTTGTGTTATGTGGTGGACCATAGGTACCCCGGGCATATCACTGAGACCATCTACTTGTCCTGCCTGGTGAGCTGGACCTCACTGTACCAGGCAATAAAGGTACCTAACACAACTGTAGCAGGTGTGTTGCCCTAGCCGATTACAGGCTGTGACTGTTGGCACACAGAGTTTGTGTGCTATGTGTTGCTTGCGTGCTGTGTTCTGGCTTAACATATGCCTGTGTGCCAGCTACAGAAGGTATCTGCTGCTCAAGGCAGGATACTTGGCTGATTCTGAGGGTCCATGAATGGCCCCAGGTAGTGTGTTCAAGTGTTTTGGATTGCTGTCAGTGTAGGTCTACATTAGACTGGTATTTTAGCCACTGTAGTATTTCATGCCACCTGACAAGTTATGCCAGTACTGGGTTCAGAGTGCTTAGTCCCCAGTTTGGCTATGTGGTTGCATCTCACACATGTGTTGTACATCCATGTGTAGGAGAGAAGGGTTGACTGTGTACATGTGGCCAGCCTGTGACATTGCCACGGTGATGACCCACATATTCCACAACTGTACACCATACAGGTGACTGACAAGTGACCTTTGCACATGCTACCATAAAGTATTGTGATTTCCATGGTGATTAACAGCACATAGGGCCAATGGGAACAAGGTTAATAAGGTTCATAGGTTCATAGGTTCATACTAGGCTATCTGCCCTAGGGCATTTATAAGCCTAGCCAGAATGTGTTTGGCTTTAGCCACCCATTTTTAAATTTATTCTGCTATGCCCTTTTTTCGAGGTTAGTATGATGTGCCTCTGTCTAACAGTGACACGAAGTGATACCGGGGTAAACCTACGATCTCCCATTCACTCATCAAGATTCCTCTTGAAGGAGAGTCAATGAGGACTCTGCCTAACCTGGGCTAGGATTTTTATCCCAGAGTGAAGGGAGCACTCTGGGTTATGAATCTGTTCCCTCTCAGCATGTCCTATTTATTTCAGTGCTGAGGGTTCAAGTCTCTCGGCCCAGCGTGGCTTCGATGGGATTTGGATTTTCTGAGGTGCAGCATGTCCATTAATTCGGGTTGGACATGACTTTATATATCAGGCACAGATGCGCCTCTGAACAGGCGGTATGCCACTGAAGGTAAGAGAGCTGGAGTTTTTCTTTAACCGGGCAGCATATGGCATCTGTTTGAGCCCTTTGATCCCTATCTTGATGAGGGTACTTTTTGGGTTCTTTCCAGTTGCTGCAGGTGTCTGGTAAGATTACATCCCAAAGGGGCATTGTACTCAAATATGGGCCTGATGAGGGGATGAGTAAAGAGGCACAATGACCTCTCACCTGATCTAGATGTGAATGCCTTTATGATTAGGTGGGCTATATAAAATGTTTTTCCTAACCACTTTGTACGTGGTTGTCAAATGAGAGATTGCTGTCAACCGGGTCCCCAGGTCCTAATTACTTCTTCTGTACTTAATGGATTACCACCTATGTGGTAATTTGGCTAGACACTTTGTTGTTTTGCCAAGGGGATGACTATACACTTTTGGCATTTAGCTTGAGGCCATGACTCTGGCACCAGTTGTCTGTTTCTATGAGGCCCTTTTGGAGGATGCTTGTGTCAGCTGGAGAGTCATTTATGGTGGCCAGTTTGCAGTCATCTGCAAACTTGGTGAGGCTCCCTGATCCTTCGTCGTATTGGCCTGTACCTCCAAGAAATATATACCGAACAAGAGAGGTCCCAGGACTGAGCCTTGTGGGACACCACTTGTAACTGGTTTGGAGTCTGACATGGTTCCAGCAATTCTAACCATGTGGGTTCTGTCCTTGAGCCAGTTTGCAATCCATCTAGTGACATAGGGGTTTATATTTAAGCTGGTATCTATAATGCCCGAGTGGGGTATTGTATTGAAGGCTTTTGCGAGGTCCAGATAGGCTGTGTGGACCACCTTCCTCTTGTCAATGGTCTTAGTGACTGTTTCAAAGAAATCAACCAGGTTTAAGAGGCAGGATCTGCCCTTAACAAAGCTGACCTGGGTAGGATCCAGTGTCTGTAAGTCCCCAATATCTTTATTTATGAGGTCCATGATGATCCTTTCCATAGCTTTGCAGACCAAGATAGTCAGGCTTATGGGACGATAGTTTCCAGGATCCGTTGAGGCACCACCTTTATGGAGAGGGACCACTGTTGCTGTACGCCACTCTTTGCGCACATATCCTATAGTAAAGGCTAGAGAAGATTGAACAGTAGTTTTATGTTTGGGTTTAGCTCTTCTTGGAGTTCATGTAGGACACAGCCCGGGACACTGTCTGGTCCCATTGATGCTGTGTTTTTAGCTTTGGAGAGGGTGGCTCTTACCTGAGCATCTGAGATGTCAGGGGGGCAGCATTCTGCTGGGATAGATATTTGCCCTTTTGGTGTGGAGGGGGAGGGGAGAAGTTTGCGCTGAACCTGTCAGCTAGGATGTTGGCAATGTCTGTGGGTTCAGTGTACTTTTTGTCATTTTGGACTAATTCTGAGCATATCTGGGAATTACCATCCAGGTTCATAACATAACTGAAGAAAGCCTTGTGATTATCCTTAGTGTCCTGTGCAATTTTCTCTCAAAGCTGGCCTTAGACAATTTTATATATGGAGTGCCGTAGTTTTTTTTGCTAATACTGATCAGTGATGCCTTCCCTTTTTGGGATTTTGCTCTATCATTTAGTAGCTTCCTCCTTCTATTGTATAGTTTGTTTATGGCTGGGATCACACACACCAGACGGGGGCGTCTGCTGCTTTGGAGGATTGGGTCTTGGTTTTATTTGGGATGCATGATCCATGGCATTCCTGAAGGTGTTCATAGAATGCGTTTAAAAGGATTCTGCGGTCTGGGCCATATTTTCCACATTCCTGGGGGGCTTTGAAGGGATTCACACCTCAGTTTTTGAGGAGTGTGAAATTGCTTTAAGAAGTTTTTCACTGTGGTTTTTCTGGGCAGGGGTAGGGTCGGGGATGTCAATATCCAGTGAGATTGGTTTATGGTCTGATCTTGCCAGTGGGGATACACTTCTGGTCTGGAGCATAGAGTCCCCATGTTGGTAATGATCAGGTCAGTATGTTTTCCCCTCTTGTGGGAGTGGTAACAAGTTGTTCCATAGCATTTGAGTTTGTAAATTCTAGGAACCTTTGGGCTAGGAGTGTTTGGAATTCTAGGTAATGCTCCACAGTCTATGTTTGGGTAGTTGGAGAATTAAGCCCGATATAATGGTGTTTGGAGAGACCTTCATATTTTCCAGTGTCCCAAGGAAGCCGAGGTGGGGTTCTTGGGTTTGGGAGGGTAGTCTGTAACAGGCTATAAACTGGAAGGCAGTTTTACCCATTGTTAGTTGCATATGGATAGTCTTTGATGCTTCGTGCTTTGCCACCAACCTGGAGGTGTGGGTATCTTTGATAAATATCAATACTCCCCCTCCTTTTGTGGTTCGGTCCAAGTTTTGGGGCCGAAAAGCATGGTATGAGGTATAACCTGGTAGTGCTGGGGTGCTCTTGGTAGCCCTGAACCATGTTTCTGTTACTGCACAGATATCGATGTTCTCCATGCTAAGGAGAGTTTTGAGTGTGTGCATCTTGAAGACTGCGGAGACTTCTGGCATTGAGTAGCATTACTCTTAGTTTCTTATCCCTTGTGATACCTATGGAGGTGGGTTTGTCCTTTGAGCCTTGCCAAAAAAGCACTATGGGGGGTAGCAAGAGCCTTTGCCAATATCCGAAAGCCCAGGGGTGACAGGTGCAAGCCGTCCCTAGCGAAGCAGGTGGTTCAACAGAAGGTGTGTATGTGAGGGTGTAGTGTCTGTAATTATATATATATATGTCCACTAGCATATATAACTGCTCACGTGGACAAATGCCAGGTAAGTCATATGCAATGTGTCACAGGCAACGTACTTGTGAACAGGACAAACAGTGACATTCTGTCAAGTGAGACATGGACATACATATAGTAAGCTATGCAGATGTCACTAGGAGTCCACAGAAGCTCTGTAACTCTGCATTGCAGGTGGGATCAGTGTTCCAGGGTAACTGCAAGCAAACATGCATGCAAACAAAGCTACTGTAAGCAGGGCTACACGTATTTATTTATTTATTTTATTTTTATTTTACATTTGTTGACCGGGCTAGTCTCGCTGGATACATGTCCTTTTTCAGTGGAGGCCCGGGGAGAAAAGCTCAGACGAAATGACAAGACATTTTTACACTTCAACTCACAATAGTAAGGATTAACATAGGATAAAAAAAAAATACAAAAGGCTGTACATGCTGAATATAGGACATACACATAGTCTAAAGCAAGATTTTACTTGGTAGCATAATGAAGACAAGAGTTAAAGGTAGTGAACTCTGAGAAGGGGTGGAGTCAAATGTGGAGAGGGGTCGATAAGTTAGTCTGGTTCCGAACAGGGGCATAACCAGTGTGATTTGAGATATTCTTTGAGATTATTTTTGAATTGATTAAGTGAGGTCAAATTTCTTAGGTGGATTGGAAGGGAATTCCAAGGGTTTGCCAATGGAGTTAAAGCGTAGAGAGCATCACCACTCATATTCTTTGATTTAATGGTGAGTATTTGAACACTACTTGAGGATCGAAGGCAGTTAAAGGTTGTGAGTGGTATAGGGGGTCAATATACTGTTATTCAGTGATGGGGGTTCTATCTGGATGGTTGATTATTTTGAAAGCTTCAGTTAGTTGATTGAGTTTGAGGAGATTGGGCAATTCCAACCAGCCTATTTTCTTAAGGTTAAAAGGCAGTGGTGGGTTCGATAAGGTGCTCAGTTTACAAATCTGGCAATATGATTATAGGCAACAGTAAGCATATTGAGTTCTAAGCTTTCTAAGAAAAGAGAGAGTACTGGGGAGGCATACAAAGAGAGTGGAGAGGGAGGTGGGTGTGAGCAATAGTAGAAGTTTGGTAGTGGGGTTAGAAAGTTCTTTATTCTGTACATGGACCCGAGTTTCTTGTTAGCCAGTTTTAATAAGTTTGGGTAATGTGAGATGTCAGAATTTGAGCTTAGCGGTCAATGGTGATGCCTAATGATAGTTTGGTACTAGAGACAGGGTCAATGATAGGTGCCATGATGATGGATGCAACATGGAAGGAGATGTTGATTGGAATAGGAAGTTCTTTCCGCGAGGGCAGGTGTGGATACAGAGGGAAAAATAAAAAGCAGTTTGGTTTTAGAGCAGGATTGAATTAAGAGTTTCAGCTGGGAGAACCATTTTTCAACTATTGTAAAACAATGCTGAGTGTGGTTGTTTCTAGTTTTGAGAGATCCGAGCAGATCAGAGTGGAGTCATCTGCATATTGAATGCAAGGTGGTTTTAGGGATGACAGAGTGGGAGGTCATTTATGAAGATATGGAAAGAGAAGGGGACCAAGTATAGGAGCCCTGAGGAACACCAGTGAGGTGTTTGGGAGCATGTCAGATAGCCTGTTATGCCATTGGGGTACAGCTTGTTGCCTACCTGAGAGATAATCAGCGAACCAGCTTAGGGCTTGGTTGTCCAAGGAATGTAGGTTGCCCAGGGGGTGGAGAGTACGAAGCTGGTGATTAACCATGTCGAAGGCTTCAGATAGATCAAGAAAGAGAATTGGAGGAAATAAGTTTGTTATTCGCGGTTCTTATTGATAGAGTCGATGAAGGAGAGTAGGGCAGTGGATTTGTACTTTGTGGTAAGGGCGAAAGCCATGCTACAGGAGTTTGATAAAGAGATTATTGTAGGTTAAGGTGGTGAAAGGAGTTGTTTATGAACACATCTTTCCATAATTTTTAAGCTAGAGGGATAATATGTGCTATTGGTCTATAGTTGGGAGGTTTTGCATTGGGAGGTACCTCCTTTGTGAAGAGGTATAATGTATGAAACCTTCCAAATAGTGGGAATGGTTGCAGTGGGAATGGTACAGTCCATTGTACAACAAACAAGCTGTACCACTTCCAGTAGGTAACAATGCAAATATGCACAC
>NC_056729.1:586415626-586483483 GCF_019279795.1 Protopterus annectens | reverse complement strand
CTATCTAAACATTAAAACTCTAGTCCAATTTCCCAATTTCCCCAGAGCATTGCCTGGTTAACTAACCAACTCAGAATCACACAGTAGGCAAAGGGAAACAAACCCTGGACTGTAGGAAGCAGTTTGTTAGCAGCTGATTGCCCTAATCTTCCGCACTAACTGCCAGAGGATTTTCATCTCCTTGAACTCTTTCTATGACCTTAACTCTGGTGGCATTTCAGAAATGCAAAACCATATATCAGATCACATGACTCAACTGCATCTCTCCAGTACTTAATATAACTCAGTCAGTAAACCACTCATCTCAGTGGGCTCACCTCTTTATAGCATAATCACTGAAGCTCATTCTCAAAGTCTTTTCCTTCTTGAATTTAAACCATTTGTACACAGTCTTGCACTAGTTAGTCAAAGTAATTCATATTAGTCTGTAAGTGTAACTGTCTGAACTCTTACTGTTGTAACTGATTGCCTTGTTATGCATTTTATTTGTCGTTACTTGTATTTTGCAGCCCAGGTTGAGCTTGCAGTTGGTTATATTTGAAAAGTGATGCACCCCAACAAAGATAAATGAATGAATAAATAAATTACATGTATGAATGATTAGTTGAACAATGGTGTATGGTGGATTTTTACACAACTAGAAAAGAAAATAATCTAAGAGATGTTTAAACCAGGCAAAAATGTCCAACCAGTTATGAGCATGGAGGGATATCTTCTGTATATCTGATCTCTAGAGAACTCTCTACCCCAGAGCTATAGACTTAGGCCTCTTATTAAGGGTGTCTTCATAGCCCCATGCTCACCTGGATAGTTAGTCTTTTGCACAAATCCAGTAGTAGGATCTTTCCAAATCTAAGTCCATTCCAAGGACATCAGAGGCATAACAACAGGGATGACATGTCTTTTCTACCAATTGGAAGAAAACTCTTATAGTGAGAAGTGCTGCTATTCATAAAGCCATCATAAAGAATCCGTGTAGACAAGTTGTCACTATTAACACATTACAACCCTATACTAAAGGCATAAAAGCTGAGACTCATTATGAACCTATTACCTTTGGTTCCTTTGAAGACTGGTTTCCTAAGGTGCATATTTAATGGGTATAACATAAAGCCTTAATACCATAATGAAACAGGTTAAAACAGATAATTTTTACATAGTCTGCATAGATATGGCATCTGCAACAGAGATGATAGTAATTCATAGCTTGGACAGAAAATATCCACTAGTATTCATTTCTTCCTAATGGCGGACAGAATGTATGGTACTTAACGTCCTGAGTGGGATGCAGTTTTGCTAGGCACTATACCTTGTAAATGGCAGGTAAATTGATTAAGGTATATTCAGCATGATGCTGAGGACTGGGGGACAGAAGACTTCCCATGTCTATATATATTATAACCATGCCAGAACTCTTCTTCATCGGTGTTCTTCCTTTTCCATTTTATGCATGACAGTTACACAAAAACTACAGTTTCTAATGCCTCCATCTTGTTATTTCTGTTGATACTAAATAAACTTATTCCATTTCTAACAGTCTGCTACAGTTAGTTTTCCTTAAGCTCATTTCCACAATTTTCCCAGAAACTGGAAGAACCTATTTTCTCTGGATGACTTACAGTATCAACTATGAGAACTATTAAATGAGTTCAGATGAAGCTTCACTCCACAAACACCTATTTTTTTTGTCAGTAGTACAGGGAAACGTTGCCTCTACAGTGAAAAACAAAGGGAAATGAATTAGAGACCCTGTTTATGATAGGCCATTCTGTTTTAGATCCCTTCTATACCCCTAGAAATGACTTGCTGTGTTGCAGTTCTGTATTGTGCTTGTTCTTCTGAGATATTACCAACTAGTTTGTTTGGACCCTGTGTGATTCTTGAACTTGTAGAATTGTTACATTAACTCATTTCTATTTTCATAAAATTGTCAGTTTTCTAAATGATATTTTAAATATGTTCCAACCCATAAATATCACAGATTTTCTTTTTGAGGATTGAATAAACAAATACTACAATTTTTTGTTGTGGTCAACATTCTGAACAGTGTGATTCAGTACTTCAGTATTCACTGCAGATTGAACTAACTTCACTTTAACAGGGTCATGTGATTTTTTTAAATGCCATGCAATGTGGAGTCATTGTGTTTGAAAATCAGTCTGATGAAATTTCAGTACTTATTTTGTAAGTTCAAAAGTGCTAACTGATTTATTAAAGTTTGTGAGCATTTTCAGTTATCTTGGATAGTTTTCTTCCACTTTCTTGGAATATATTTTTGTTCCTTAATTTCAACATGGCTGATTTGCATTGCCTGTATTGTTTATATGGTGATTGCATATCTATATTTTAGGTGGGCCATGAGTAGTTATTTTTTCACTGAAGTAAATGGGAGATGCAATCCAGTATTGACCATTTTTATTTTACTTTGCATTGAGAAATTAAGTTCTGCATTTGGAGGTTTGTTGGTGGGCTAGAGTGTTTGTCAATTGTGATTATGTTTGTTCTTGCATGTGTAGTACTTGAGTTTTATTTTAGTTTTCAGTAAGTAAAGTAAATAAAGTAGGTTTGGAGGTTTAGTAGGACTTGTGCTGTATTAAGGAAGCATATATTTTTTTGGTGAGATGCCAAGAATGAAGATAAACAAAAAAAAAAAAAAAATATATATATATATATATATATATATATATATATATATATATGTATATATCTTTGCAGTGCAGTAGTTGTATTATTGTTACATTTAAATTCCGTCAGCATCAAATTTTCCAACCGTCAACACCCAGAGCCTCAAGTTTCTGATATACAAAATGCTGATAACTGTCTTAACTCATAGAATCATAGGAGCTAAAAGACAAACAAGTCTGAAGTCCACGTGCACCTTGCCAAATACCACTCTCGGGGTATAGCCCTATTTTCAGGAGGGCAAAACATGTCAGAATAGCTTTGGACTTGAGAGTGTACCTATCTAATTATCAAGGTTAATCTTGAAGGAGTCATGGATGTCATTCTGCTTAAAATGCGAGTCAATTTGGTCCAGAGATGAAGCAACCATTGGGTAGTGGCACTATCACTCCAATGTGTTTTACTTACATGTTGGTTCAGGTTTATATCTTTGGTTTGGATGTCTGTGCAGCCATTCATTCTATGAAGGTATAATAGATCCATTAGAGTGAGATCTTTCATGGTACAGAATGTAAGGCATAGAGTTCCACACAGACGTCTTGAAGATAAGGATAGTACGTCTTGTCTGTTTTGGTAAATAATGTTTTTTAGGCCAATAATCTTTTTTGTCAGGAACCTTTGGGGTCTTTCTAGATGCATGATAGGTCTGGGTAGGTACATGCCAGAGAGGGCATTGTACTCAGTAACTTGCCCAATAATAGCAGAGTATATAGAAAATCCCTGCCAGTGTAATTTCTGTTGGTGCAAACTTGTCCAATAACAGCAGAGTATATAGAACATCATTGTCAGTGCAGGTTCTGTTGGTGTACTGGCAGTGACTCCTGTGTTTTAGGAGATTTATTCCTTGTTCATGTCTGTGTGCTCATGGAATTAGTGTGAGAAAGTTGTGAGGGGCTATTCCCCTATGTGGAAGGTGGGGTAGAAGAGCTTTCTCACTTGATAAAAACATTTCCAGGTTAATGTTTTGTGTTTTATTTTTTGTCAATGTCTGGTTTCCCACTGGCTTCTGACTTGACTTTTCATAGTGGAAAAGTTTTTATCACATAATTTATAAGAATAAACATACACATCTGTATACAGCCACAAACACACACACACACACACACACACACACACGTACATGTAACAGTGCATAGATAAATAAATAAATAAATAATAAAACTGTAGCTGATTTGAAAATATTACACTTGTGGTATAACATGTTATGCAGTCTTCTGATGACCTGATGACCTTGCTTTCCTTTCTTTTCTTTTCTTTTGGGACTTTATGTCTGCAAGCATATAGACTGCAAAGACAGCAATTGACAGTGATAATATAACATGCCTTATTTATTTATCACAGAGTTAGCTGGGTCACAGGGACCTTGTTTAACTATTATCTGAGACTAATGCAATGCAGAGCATTAAAGAGTAAGATCTCAGTGATACATGCTTTATAGCTCTTCATGTAGAACAAACTAAGAAAACTGAAATGCTATTGCCAATATCCTAGCAGATCGATTCTGTGCCAACTTCACCCCCCTCTCACCCCCTAAAGGGCCCATCTCAATACCGAAAGATTGCCAAATTCCACTAATAATGGCCACTAAGGTAAAAACCACACTCTCCAAAGCTAAGAATACAGCATCCATGGAACCAGACAACATCCTGGGCTGTGTACTACATGAACTACCAAATGAACTGGCACCTTACCTAAGTGTCATGTTTAATCATAGCCTCACCTCAGGCTTCATGCCCACTGAGCGGTGCACAGCTACAGTTATCCCACTCCACAAAGGGGGATACACCTTGGATCCTGGGAACTACTGCCTCATCAGTCTGACGAGTCTGATCTGCAAGGCCATGGAAATTATTATCATGGAACTTATAAAGAAAGACATTGGCAGCCTTCAAACACTGGACCTCACCCAGTTTGGGTTTGTGAAGGGCTGATCTTGTCTCCTGAACCTGATTGACTTCTTCGAATCAGTCTCCAGAGCCGTGGATGAGGGTAAGGCAGTCCACACAGCCTATCTGGACCTCGCCAAGGCCTTTGACACCATCCCCCACTCTGGAATCATAGATAAACTTACTAACCTGGGCATTAATCCCTACATCACTTAATGGGTTGCTAACTGGCTTACTGACAGAACCCACACTGTAAAAATAGCCAACTCCAAATCCAGCTCCAGACAAGTGACAAGTGGAGTACCTCAGGGTTCAGTCTTGGGACCACTATTGTTTAGCTTCTACTTCTCAGAAGCACAAGCCAACACTAAGGGACTCTGGCTAACAAAGTTCACAGATTATTGCAAACTGGGAGCCATTATTAAATCCCCAAATGATATGGATATTCTACAAAAGGGCCTTACAGAAATAGATGCTTGGTGCCAGAGCCATGGGCTCAAGCTCAATGCCAAGAAATGTATAGTCATTCCCTTTGGGAAAAAAAAACATGTATCTGTGACTTACCATATTTATTTTTTTATTTATTGCATTTGTTTATGGGGATAAGTCCACTGGGCCTAAAAGAGCCCATTTTCAGTGGAGACCCCGGGGAGAAAAGCTCCAACGAGGTACAGAAAAAATATAAACATTAATTAGTACAGAAGCAGAAACAGTGTTACAGATAGTAAATATAGTAACATATACAGAATATATACATAAAAGCAGGAATCTAGTTTGTTTGATTACAGCAATATATACAGAAAATATACATTAAAGCAGAATTCAATGAATTCAGTCAGATTGGTATAAACAGACATCAGTATTATTGTACCAGAATCAACAAGTGAAGATAAAATAAATATGGAGAAAATATCATCAGTCACTAGTAGCAAAAGACATAGGAGTTTAGTAATCATATAAGGAGAGTGAAGAGGTTAGGTTATAGAGCAGGAACATAGCCAGGAAGAGTTGAGATGATTTTTCAGCATTTGTTTGAAGGTGGTGCTGCTGCCTGTGTTTCTTATAGAAGGCGGAAGTGAGTTCCATAGTTTGGCGACGGTGAAGGCATAGAGGAGTTGACCAGCAGGTAAGGTGGGCTTATCTCCTTTTAGAAGCAGATGATTTTCAGATATTAGATGCCTGCTGGAATGGTATTTGGCAAGTAGAGTTGAGAGAGCAGGACAGTCTGTGGGTGTGTAGATTATTTTCTGCACAGTAGTTAGTTGGGTGAATGAGAGATGGTGGGGGAGTTCCAGCCACCCTAATTGTTTCAGTGATTTACAATGGTGGGATGAGAATGTGGCCTTGGTGGCAAATTTTTACTATTCTGATGTAACACATAGCAAGTTTAGATTTTGTAGAATTTTGGATATTAGTGAGGAGAGGGGCACCATAAAGGAGAGAGGGTAATAAAAAGGTAGTTGCAAGGGTTTGTCTAGTAGGGAGGCTAAGAAAGTGTTGGTGCCTGTAGAGCATACCAAGCTTTTGGTGTGTTTTTTTGATGTTATTGTTTATGTGTAGGTCAAAGTTAAGGTTTTCATCTATAATAATGCCTAGTAATTTAGTGTGTGGGACAACATCTATAGTGGTATTGTCTTGGGCTTGTATAGTGAAGAGTTTTTTATCAAATGGAGTGGTTTTCCTAGGAGTAAAAATGACTAGTTTAGTTTTTTTTGGATTTAGGGCAAGATGATTGTTAAGCATCCAAGATTCAGTAGATGTGAGGGCATTCTGGGTAATTTGCTGGAGTTCAGAGCTGGAATTTGCAGTACATATTATTGTAGAGTCATCAGCATACTGGATTACTGAGCATTGAGGGAGAGTGGTGTGAAAGTTGTCAATAAAGATGCTAAATAAGAGAGGACCAAGTATGGAGCCTTGGGGTACCCCTGTGGATGTACTGAGAAAGGGAGAGTAAGACTGTTGCATTTGGTGGATTGCTGCCTATTGGAGAGATAGCTGTTGTACCATTGTAAGGTAGGGGGAGAAATGTGGAGGGTGGATAGTTTAGAGAGTATGATAGTGTGGGAAATGGTATCAAAAGCTTTTGAGAGGTCAAGGAAAAGTGAAGCAATAATTTTACCAGAATCCCGTGCCCGGTTAACTGTATCAAGGAAGGAAAGGAGGGCGGTAGTAGTGCTGTGTCCTTGTCTGAAACCATGCTGAGTGGGTGATAAAATTTGATTTTCATGCAGGTGGTTGAGGAGTTGGGCATGGAGGCATTTTTCCAGTATTTTAGATAGGGGTGAGAGAATTGCTATAGGTCGAAAGTTTGTGGTTTCTGTGTTGGTGCCGCCTTTGTGTAAGGGAAGAATGAATGCTTTTTTCCAGATGTCTGGGACAAGGGATTCTTTAATTGATCTGTTAATGAGTATGCTGATGGGATAAGCTATAGAGTTTGCTGCTATCTGCAGGAAGCGTGGGGGTAGATTGTCAGGGGCCAGAGTACAGGGTTTTAGCTTAAGTAAAAGTTTTTTTATTGTGCTGGTGGCTATGGGGGAGAATTTTAGGTTAGGGTTAAGGGTAGACTTGTTTTCTGGGATGATTCGGTCATCAGCTGTCTTGGTGGTGGTACTGTTAACTGTAGGAAAGGTGGTGGTTAGGTTAGCTATGGTGTCAATGAAGTAGGAATTGAAGAGGGTAGCAAGTTCAGTGGGAGTTTTTTGTGGGTCAGGGGATGGATTGATTTGAGAGCCTGGGTGTAATAGTTGGCTGATGGAAGACCAGAAGTTTTGGGGATTATTTTTATGTTGGCTTTCTAGGTGGAAGTAGTGGTCTTTTTTATCAGTGATTATTAGATGTTTTGCCTGGTTACGGAATTGCTTGTGATGTAGTAGAGTTGAAGGGGTCTTTGTTTTTCTGCCATGATTTCCAGATTTTATCCCTTGTGGGCATTACTTCTTTGGTGGATTTTGAGAGCCAGCATGCATGGTTATGTTTTATTCATTTTTGGCGGGTGGGTGCTTGCCTATTTAGGATGTCTAGAAATGTTGAGTTAAAGAATTCAACAGCCTCATTAAGTGGTAGGGATTTGAGGGGTTTCCAGTTTACTTTAGCTAAGGTTTCATTAAATATGGATGATTGGAACTTAGTAAAATTTCTGGTAGATTTGTATTGGTGTTGGCCTGTGGTTGGAGTAGTTTTGCGTATGATGTATGCTGGGTGGTGGTCACTAATGATATTAGGTAGTATACCTGCACGGATGACATTGAAAGGGTGGAATACTAATATCCAGTCTATTGTGGAGCCCCAGTTGTAATTTTTGTGAGGTCTAGTGATGTCTTCAATTAGTTGGGAGAAGTTGTAAAGATTTATGTTTTTTGAGGGGTTGTTGTGGCCTATATCTAGCCAGTCGATATTTACATCACCTAGAATAATGGTTTCATTATCTATATTTTGGGAAGTCCAGGCAAGTATGTTTTCTAATATTGGTATGTTGTTTCCTGGGGGAATATAAAGAGCAATTATGCAAATGTTTTTACGGTTGTTAAGTTTTAATATAGAGATTAGTATTTCGGCTGGGGAGACGTTGGGTGTTGGTTTTGAGTAGGGATTAATGTGTAATTGCTAGGGAAAAGTATTGCTACTCCTCCTCCTCTCTTGTTGGGTCGATCGACTCTCAGGCATGAGTAGCTTGGGGGGAGAAATTCAGTGTCTTTTATATATGATTTCAACTAGGTTTCAGTAGCTGCTATAATATCTGAGTTGTACTTAGAAATCCAGGCATGGAGTTCAGGTATCTTGTCCCTAAGGCTTTGGAGATTTATGGTTGATAGCATAAGAGATTTGCTAGGTTTGCTGGAGCTGAGGAGGGCTGGTCCTGGGTTGGGTTGTACATCACCACACTGGGAAATAGTGCTTTGGCAAATTGTGTAGGTTATACTTCTCAGTTTTTTCCTAAAAATGGTGTAGTTGCTGGTGGTGGTATGATAAGGGGAGTGTCTTTGGAGAGGTAGAATTTTCACTTTGCATAATACAGAGGTATTAGCTGTGAATAAGCTAGGGTGGATGTCTGAGTAACTTGATAATTGTGGATTATGGGTGATGGTTGTACAGGTATGTGCAGGAGGTATGTTGGGTGCCTGGAAAGTTGTGATTACTGTTAGGAGAGAGAGAGAGTGTAAGTGAGAGAAGCAAGATCAAAGTAATAGTTGTGATGGACATGATGGTGGTTGAGTGCAGTGTGATAAAGAATATGAGTAGGATAGAAGTAGTTTAGAGGATAGAGTACTATATGGGCTTATTTAGAAATGGGTGGGGAGGTAGAGTACAATAATGAGGAGGTAGGATAGGGGAATAATTAGGGGGGTTATGGGATAGGTGGAAGAGAAGTATGGGAGGGGTCAGGCTAGGTATAAGGTTGATGTTATGGGGGTGGGTGGGGATGGCGGCAGGGAGAGGAGTGGAGTGAGCATAGCGAACGGAGTGGGTTCAGCCCCACAGGGAGAAGACTTGAAAAAATTATCAGTTTAAAGGTGAGTACTGAGCTTAAAATATCAGCATATAACAAAAGCTTAATTGAAGTAGCTCTGGAATACTTCAAAACTGCCGAACAGCCCTGTTTATATGCCTGCAGTGTAAATTAGAGAGAGTTGTGATTAGTCTAGAGACTATGCTGAAAGTAAAAGCAAAATGTACTAATGTAAACAGTAAAGGCTTCGGACTGTGTGTGTGTGTGTGTGTGTGTGTGTGTGTGTGTGTGTGTGTGTGTGTGTGTGTGTGTGTGTGTGTGTGTGTGTGTGTGCGTGTGTGTGTGTGTGTGTGTGTGTGTGTAAGGCTGATTCAAGGTATTGGCCCAATCTAGTGTCATTTGGCTGGAACCCTTCACTGATGTTGTGCATACAACTTTTAAGCCTTAAAACCTAACAAAAACTAAGTTGCAATTCACCTCTTACAACAGAAAAGCTGTAGGGTGTCAGGTTCTTGCTTCCTGGAGTTTTATTTAGTTACGATTGTCAGCTTCAGTGGATGAAGTGGAAAATGTGTATTGTAGTTAATCCCAAGTGGGGGTGGGGGTCATGCATGAAAGAAACCCATGCAACTGAAAAATAAAATTAAATAAGGCAGAATTAGTGCAAAGGTTACAGACTGTAAAGTGCAAAGCATGCAAGGTATACAGATAAAAAGTAAAATTGATTAAATTGCATACATTATCAGCATTAACATGCAGCCTCTGACTGATAACAGCTGTACAATCCAGCAGTGAATACAGACAGGATATATTGCACAAACCAAGTAGGTGGCAGTACAATAACACTGAAAGTGTGATAAGAGACTTAGGGATACAGGTGGATAGTGGTCTCACCTTCGATAACCACATCACCACAACAGTCAGAAAATCCTTCTATGTGGCACACCTCATCACTAAGGGCTTTTCATCCAGAAAAAAGGCAGTCATTGTCCCACTGTACTCATCCCTCATTAGACCCATTATAGAATACAATTCCCCGTTTGGTATGTACCTCTCAAGACATCTGCAACAACTGGAAAGGCCACATAAATATCTCACTAAAAGAATCACAGGCTTAAAGTAGATGCCCTATGCTGACTGTCTAAAAAAACTCCAGCTATACTCTGTCACATATATTCTACTCAGAGGCGATCTCTGCTTAACATACAAGGCCATGTCAAACCCAGAACTATTGGACATGCTACACTTAAACAAATCCCAATCCCTCAAAGCCACACACTCCAGGGATCTAAACCTTGTCATCACAATGAACAAAACATGCTAGAGGGATAGGTTCCTGACCCACAGACTCCCCAGACTCTGGAATAGACTGCCCATACATGTCAAGCAGAGCACCTCTTTGGCCCTCTTCAAAAGGAACTTTGGCAATTGGATGAGAGATAGGAAATTCACCCCGGGGATCTAGTCAGTCGCCCTGCTAGACAGCGGTCCAGGGATTGTTATGGCTAGGCTTGTATAGGCCCTAGGGCCGATAGCCTAGTACCAACCTATGAACCTATAATATCAAAAATACAGTATATTTAAATGAAACAATTACTTAACACATATGATCTTAATAAAGATAGGAAGGGTCTGAAGAGGAAGTTGCATGCAAATTATTCTGACAGTATGAATGAATCATAAAATGAATCCTTCAGAGAATATGTGATGTTCGGTCAAGGAATTTCAGTGGAGCATAAATTATTGGAGATAGGAGCAGACACAGTGTAAGAAGAACTGTATTATGAGTAGGGTAACAGAGCTAGAATTATCCAGCTATCTAGGTTATGGAAAAGTAAATGATACCAAATGAATGCGGTATTATCTTTAGCCATGCAAGGAAGGATTAAAGAAGTGCATGTTACCACACAGGAGTCTATGGCAAATTTCAATACAGACCACAGATATTTATATCCTGAAAGCAAAAGCAGTGGAACACAGTTCAAAAAGAATGTAAAACAGTTTATTCAGCATGCTGTGCTGTGGGCAACTGATGCTAAGAAGTGGAGAACTGGAAAACTCCATGAAAGTCACAAATGTGAAAACAACAGAAAAACTAAAACAGGAGGTGATCAGATGATAGATGGTATTTTATTTTACTTTCTAGAACTCTGATATTTGTAAATATGGTTGTAGTATACACATAATGGAAGGGAAGTAAGGTTAATCCCATCATCATTTTAGTGTAGGGAGACAACATTACTGCTGTGATTTACAAGGAAAGAGAAATCACAAAAGTTCTCAGCTAAGCAAAGCTATTCATTCCATACATGACCCCATTTCTCATTTTTGCACATGGGAAAGGGGGGAGGGTCACTGCAACAGAGACAATCATCTAGAGCCAAGGTTTACACCACCAAGTGGCTAGTTCTGCCATGGTAGTTCTTCCACACCACACTAAACACTCAGACTCACACCTATGGACAATTTAGAATGCCAATCCACCTACTGCATGTCTTTGGAATGTAGGTTCTCCCTACCTAATACAAATTTATCTAATATACATTATTCTATTTAATTTATTTTTTACTCTATTTGCTTACTGGGATAACATACTGATATATGAGAGACTTTTTCAAGCTTAGCCCTGTAATTTCTAGAAACAGAATTTCCTGATCACAATATTGTTTACAACTCCTTAACATGCTAATCTAAATTTATAGCAAACAGTGTGCAGAATGGCAAACATATTATGTTCACAAAGTTTGCAGGTTTTCATGTGTTAGTTTAGTTGTTCTTTGTTATCAGAATTTTTTTTTTATTCATACAAGGTTACCTACCTATAGAAATCAGAGTGTAAAATACAAAGTAATGTAAACATTGCATAGCTCCATTTTTAAAAAAAACAGGCTGAATGCTTACAACTCAGCATCTTTGCTCAAGAATTCTGGACACAACCAAAATTAATAGGGCTAAAAGGCCAAAAATTAGGGGCAATTTTTAAATATTGGTCTAATTCACTTAAATTTAGTAGAATGGCATGTTTTGCATTGATATGCTTTTTCTGAACATTAAGAAGTCTGAACTGTAATGTTTAATGTAAACCAATCAATCTGCCAACAATTAATTTAATGCACTCGATATATATATATATATATATATATATATATATATATATATATATATATATATATATATATATATTTACTGACAGGAAACAGCTTGGAGATGGATGACCTGATGATAAGGAGGAGAATGGACATCCTGTGTGTTCAAGAGGCAAGATGGAAGGACAGTGCTGCAAAGCCACTTGGCTTGGGATCTAAAGCTTACTACTCAAGGTCTAGGCAGACTAGAAATCATGTGGGAATTGTGGTGAGAGTTGATCTTCAAAAGACAGTGAGGGATGTGATAAACACATGGCAATCAGACTCTGGTGTAAATATAGGGTGTTATTCATAATCTTGGCCTATGCCCCAAAAAAGGCTAGTGATCAGAAGGAAATGAGTGCATTCCAGCAGCTGCTGCAAGACCTATTTGATAAAACAGAACAATGTTAGTTGTTGGTGAAAATAGGGGACCTGGATGCACATACTGGGACAGACAGAACAGGAAATGCAAACTGCCTGGGTCCACATAGGTGCAGCAGCTGGAATAAGGAAGCAGATAGCAACCTAGACTTTTGCCTGGCAAATGACTTGATGGCGACCAGCACATGGTTCAAGAAGAGAGACAGTCACAATATGACATACAAGAGTAGCCAACATGCAACTCAGGTACACTTCCTCTGAGTAACAATAGGGCATTAGGGTTGAGTAACAGACTGCAAAGTCATCTCCAGTGAAACAGTCAGCCAACAACATAAACCACTGGTGGCCACAATCAGCTGAAAGCTGTGGTCAGTGAAGGCTCTTAGGTCAACAGAGATTAGTCTGAAAATCTGGAAGTTGATTGGAGCAGAAGCACAAGAGTTGAAAGAAATATTCAGGGCCCTAGCACCTCATGAAGAAGAGGAAGTAGGCTGAGTTGAAGAAGAATGGCAGCATCTCAGAACAGATGTGTGAGAACTATAGGACAGATATGGAAATAGCACACATAAGGAAGGTTGGTGATGGAATGCAGATGTCCAGTAATTTATCAAAATATAGAAGGATTGCAGGAAAAAGTGGGAGATAGAAAACATGGACCAAACATAGAAGGTATCCTGGTTGGCTAATGAAGAGACTAAGAGAGCAGTTGCAATAACTAAAAAATAAGCATCAGAGGCATGCAACCAGCTTCCAGCAAGTGAATCAGCAGATGACACAAGCAAGCTGTATCAAGGCTGCAAGGCAAAGAAAGAAAGAAAAATAGACAAGATAGTCATTGGACACTCTTCCTAAAGGATACTAGCAGTAACTTGCTCACCATTCCACAGGACATCAAAGGCAGACAGAAGGAGTACTTGCAGTAGCCTCTGAATGAAGAAAAGCCTGCAGAAACTGTACTGTCTCACACACAGCCTGTGATGGATGAGGACGAAGAACCCACCCTAGAATAAATAAGAACAGAGCTAAGGAAGCTGAAGTCAGGAAAAGCAGATGAGGTCACAGCAGATATGATCAAGATGCTAAGTGAGTTAGGGAAGAAATTGCTCCAGAAGAGAAAAGAAACAGAAAGTGACAAAATGATGGAAAAACATAAGCACACTATCAAAGAGACAGTGTACAGTTTGTAGATGTTAATGAACTGTTGTGCAAAATTCTGCCAAACAAGGTAATTTATTTTTTCTTCTGAAAAAGAGATGTATGGTGTTTGTCCTCTTTAAGTTATTGGTGCTACTAGCCTGTTGGTCATGTAGTATGGTTTTCTGTATCCTGAACAACTTCAAAAATCATGAGTGATGAGAGGAATTCAGAAAATTGTGCACAGGAGTAAATAAGCTTGAAAACAGAGACCTGCTTCCAAAAATGGGTACATCATGTATTGGAGTAAATCAGGCCTGAAAACAGGAAAGTTCCTCCAAAACAGGGATAGAGGTCTGATGGTACAAAACCTAGGCAGTGAAGACAGAGAAGTTGAGTTAGGTAGAGGTGATGGAGAAGGGTCTGAGATGGGTGGTAAGATGTACACTGTGGAACAGATAAAGAAATGAGGGCTTAGAGCAGAAACCAGACATGCTCCAATTTCACAGAAGCTCAAAGAGACCAGATTAAGGTGGTTGAGCACATGTGCAGGGAAGCAGAAAACAATCAGGTGAAGAAGATTTGGGAGAGACATGAAGAAGGCAAGAAATGAGGCATAGAGCAAAGAGATGGCTGGATCTTGTGAGAGAAGACCTGTGACAGTTAGGCATGACAGTTAAAGAAGGTAGGAGATAAGGATTGAACTGAAAAAGATGGTGGCAGTTGATGCAACTGGTTCGATTCTCAGCTGGGGTGCCTTCTGTGCATTGTCTGCATGTCCTCCCTGTGGTCATGTGGGTTTCCTCTGGGTGCTCCAGTTTCCTCCCACATTCCAAAGATATGCCGTAGGTGGACTGGACACTCTAAATTGTCCCTAGGAATGAGTGTGTGTGTGAGTGACTGGTACAAATGAACTACCGTGGAAGGTTAGCCACCCTGTGGTGTAAAACCTGGCTGCGAAAGTGACACCTCAACCCCATGTGCAAAAATGGGAAAAAGGGGTTGCGAATGGATGGCTGGAGTTGATGCAACACCATTACCTCATGTAGAAAGAATGGGAAAAAAAGGGGTTTGATGAGGATGATGATGATGTAACTGTAATGTCTGGCATTATTGACTGTTGCAGAAGGTCAAACATCAAAAGTATGAGACAAAATCAAGGAAATTCTGCAAAATGCAGAACAGTTGAGAGGTATGCCTGAATGTAATACTTATTCATTTATTTTCAGAACATGCATTATCCATTACATTGCCTTGATGCTAATGAAACCTATTGCACCAAACTGTCAGTTTAAGGCAAGAACTAATCTTGGACAGAATTACAGTGTGTCACAGGGCAGACATAGCCACACATTCACCCTATACAGAAACAATGTCACACACACACGCGCGCGCGCACACACACACACACACACACACACACACACACACACACACACACACACACGTGTGCACACACACACAAACACACACACACACACACACACACACACACACACACACACACACACACACACACACTGGCATGCAGCTACCACATAGAAGGCACCCCAGTAGGGAACTGCAGAAAGAATAGAGTACTCTTAGGCAACAGTAGTAATCACTGTACCACTGTATATCCCCAAAATGCCGTATTTTTAAAATGAATCCCCCCAATCAAAATTAATTTATTCTAGGAAGACAGAGAAATTCCTCCCTGCTCAGTCAAGCTGCTTTCAGTGAACCCAGATGAGATAAGCTCTGTACACCCTGAATGAGTTTCTAACTTACCATAAGGTTATATGACATCTGAATTAGTTTTAATAAACAAGGGTGCTCCTTGCATGCTGAATTGAGGGTTCTGTCTTCCTTGTAGCAATTTTATGACAAGTTTCTTTTTGTCTTACTTGGTTCATCTGATATTGTTCACTAAAGTTATTAAATCAGATAACCTATATCTGACAGATCTCAATAACATAGGAAGTCACATAAACATTCTACACTTAAATTAAGAAAACCTAATGTTGGTACAGCTGTCACTTGTTGCAGGGAAGACATTTTACAAGTTGCTGTGCCTCAGTCTGTTGGAAACCTCTGTAGAGTGATTATAGAATGATAAAACTTATTAAAAGTCAGAGAAAGAACTAACACAGCAATTTCACATTAGTAAAGGGCACACAGCAAAGTTGATCTGCATCCCGTTTTAAAAATGTTTAAATACAGAACCATTAATAGAAGAGATTATGACTCATCAAGGAGTAAAGGATGTTAAAGTAGAGAAGCAGAAATCTGAATCTTTTATATGCAGTTTACACCAACATAATGCAAAATGGGCTATATCAGTGTTGTCCGAAATGATGATAAGAGATGTAGAAGCCACAGGCCTCAGACACAAATTAAACAGAATTGTTAAATCGGCTGATTTACTACTTTTTTTACAGAAAAGCATAGGGAATCGGCTGAAAGCAGGCATTAGAAATGGAAAAAAGAGGGTGTTCCTGTCAGCTGATGTCATAGTGACATCACAAAATGAACAGAACATGGACGGGAGAGGTGCGGGAATGGGTAGGGTTATGGGTGATGTGAGGGATGTGGCCTTACACTGGTTTTAGCCACAATGAAAGGTGGCAACGCTACCTTTTCCTGGCTAGCAATAGTGTTCATGGCCATAGAAAAGTGTTTGCAAGTACAAGCACAAAATGTAAACAAAACAGCGTGCCTGTAGGCAAACCTAATATATGAGCATGCGCTGTAGCACAGAAATATAAAATGGCAATATAGTAAAAGAATTCTGAAGGAGGGGAAGTGAAATGGGGGGAATTATACTCAAGTAACATTGTTTGCACTGCAGAAGTAATTATGAGGGGAGGGGAGGGGAAATGGGGAAAGTGTACTCAGATACTGCTGGCAAATGTGTTGAAGTGTCAAAAAGACTGCCATATTTACGTAATAGTAATTAACCTCAATGACAATATCTAACTTATACACATAATTAAATACAGACATGCTAACAAAGGATGTGAGGGACATAAAACTGCAATGTAACAAAGGGGAGTTAATGTGATATACATGTTAATAAAATGCAGAGTTGAGATAACGTCAGCAAGGACAGAAGAGACATTATAGAATAAATGCACATGAGATGTATATACATGGAATTTATGTATGTTAGCTGACACCACTTCTATATTCTCCACCTCAGCACGTATACTCACGAACAAATGAAGCTGTTCAGTCATGCAGATCAGAAAGGGACATGTTTTTGCAAATACTTGTAATGGACACCTATAGGAAAGCGTTTATCACCTATAAACATGTAACAGACAAGCATGTGTTTTGTAGTCATATAAATGCTAAATGGTAATTTAATAACACTCCACATACATACATGACAAATGACAACAGAGATCGGATGACATTTAATTATTTCAAATTTTCCATTGATAATTTGTACACATCTCAGATGTCATTATACTGGGTATGCTTACATAAAATCACAGAGAACAGTAACATAACGGCAAATCAACTGCACCAACACACAAGAAAGTCTCATAACAGAGGCCATACAGTGAAAAATGTTGCATAGAGGCCCTCATCTCCCACTAATCTGTATAGTATGACAAAAAACAATTGCAGTAATAAAGAAATGTTTGAATGAAGACATGCAATACAAATCATAATTATTTTGGAAGTAGGTAATACATGTGAGACATAATAAACATCTGCATCATGCTATTTTTGAACACATGTCAGGCAGATATCAGAGAGTTGCATAGCAATCATGGACACCACAGAAATATGCATATCCATTGTATCATGAAGAACACACTTGAAGGGCTTACAACACTTTCCTATCATAAGGGCTATGGATGCCCTACCTTGTAAGACAAAAGTCTGAAAAAGGTGGCCTTCTGACTGTGCCACAACATTTTCTGTGTGCAAGCCCATGATGTCTTACAGATAGATATTAACAGATTCAATTCCCTGCCTATGATAATAGGTTCGCTACACACAGACCTCTGTATTGACTGCATGTATCACAAGAGAAAGCAATGGAGCATGTCACAAATAACTGAAATCAATGTGTGCAGTAAAAAAGAAAATACAAATATAAAATTAACAACTTGATTTAGGCAAAATGCTGAAAAGGAGCTACACGTTACTGTCCACAAAACAGTGAGCAATGCAATACCATGCTTCTTTGCCAAGGAAGCTGTTTCCATTATGTAGTACACACACTGTTCCAGAACTGAACCAGATACTATCTGTGTAGGCATGTTATACAAGCCAGTATTCACTGCATGTGCCACAAGAGAAATTACACAAACATGACCTGAATACCCATTTCACTACCATGCAATCACAACATATGATTATACGTCATTGTTCAGCATAAAAATGGATACAAATAACTAGATAATATGATTTTTGTGCAACGTCAGTACATTCATATAATGTTGCACTTTTTGGGAACTGATCAGCAAGGGATGCAAAACTGCCATCTAATGACATGTGGATAAACCACAAGTGCCACAGTGCTAGCTTTTATTCAGATGTGACACTCCACTTATGCTAACTTCTTACATCATATGCATGTGTCGCAAACAATGGGCAAGATTCACGAAGGCTTGCACGGAGTCTAAGAGTAGTGTAAGACTCCATGCAGCCTTCGCGATCCAGGAACAGCCCTAAAGTCCGTGTAAGAGACCAGCTAAAACATCTCTTACATGGAGTGGGCGTGATAGGCATCACCTCACTTGCAGCCCAAAGGCATGCAAATGAGGTAGATTAGCGATCCACGGCCCAAGCAGCCCGTGTAAGAGTTTAGCTGCAGAAATGTACTCAGTTGACAACTGAGTACGCTTTCTGCAAAAACAATGGAGCCATGTCAGCTCCAAATAAAGGGTGCATATGTGTCAGGCAGCATGCCAAAGGCCAAATAAGGGCCATTGGCAAGGTACTAATGCAAATATGAAAAATAAATAATTTTTTTACACAGCGCAGCCCTGCGCAAACGGGCTGCGCTGTATAAAACATAAAAATGAAGGTTATAAACCCACAAATGTGGGTTTTATGCACATGGATTTACAATGCAGGGACCAGCAGATCAAAACAACATGGCCACCGTTTAGTGGTTGCTAAGGGGGGAAGCTGAGTCTAAGACATGTAACTAAGCATTAGTAGGCAATCTGATGTAAATGAGTGTTAGGATACTGAATTCCACTGTCACATAGCAAATGAGCACATTCTGAGTAGTGTAAGAGATACATAAGGGGAGAAATAGAGTAGGAGATAGGTGACATCACAGAGGGGAATGGTAGAAAGAAATGCAGTTCATTGGAGGTTAGTGTTACATGACAGATATCAGACACATATCATGGAAAGAGGAGTGCCACAACATAAGCATGGGAAAGTCAAGAAATGGAAGGAGTACACTGTTGCTTACACCAAAGTTTCTTGCTGGGCGTGCATGCACACGTGTGCGCGCCATGAAGCGCGAGTAGGGCATTGTGCGCGTGTAAGGCAGACTGAGCATGTGGGAGCCTGTTGGCAGACTTGTAACACTGTTTGTGCTGGTGTGCGCGCGTTTTAACCTGAATAAGATGATTGTAAACCGTGTAAGCATGTGGCGCGTGTGTAAGCCACTGTGAGCGTGTTTCTGCTGGTATGCACATTGCTCCCTCCTGAGGAAACAGAAAGGAAAAAGGAAGCAACAGAATTAGTAGGAAGCTAGCAGGGAATACTGCTGGAGCTAGCAGGTGAAAACAATTAGAAGCAGGCAATTACACAGGCAGAATAGTAGCTCAGCCAAGCACTTAAAACTCTGCAAACAGCAGTGCAGGATGTTTCTCTCAAGAGACACTGCAAGACAGGAGTAAGCTATTAGAAGTGAAAACTGAAAAAGCTGAACTCAGAGCAGAAATGCTAGGGGCTGCTATAGCTGTCATACGGAGACATAGGCTACTTGCTGAGGGTGGTGACAATGCAGATGGTGCCAGACAACCCACAGTGAGGAGACGGAAAAGAGTGTACAGCCTCAGGGTCACCTACCATGGGTTACATGAGCTGGAGATAGTAGAGCGCAATAGAGTGGACAGAGACCTCCTGCAGCAAATTGTCAAGCTGTGTAGGCCACACCTCACACACAGAACCAACAGAGGGGAACCCATCCCAGTGGAAACCAAGGTATGTGTTGGCATAAGAATACTAGCAACAGCTACCTTCCAGAGACCAACTGGTGATATGATGGGGATATCACAGGCATCAGCCTACAGGGTACTGCACCAGTTCCTGGATGCCATGTCAGCACATGTCGGTGATCATGTATATTTCCCCAATGCCCGTGAGGTATTGGCCAGCAATATGCGTCTCTTCCAGCAAATAGCGGAATACCCTGAGGTAGTGGGTGCAATAGACTGCACGCACATACGCATCAAAGCACCAGCCAGTCAGCAGGGTAGGGCCTACATTAACCACAAGGGCTTCCCCTCTATCAACTGCCAGGTCATGTGTGATGCCCAGGGCATAATAATGAATGTGTCTGCTGGCTGCCCTGGGAGCTACCATGATTCCCATATCTGGCATTTGACGCAGCTGTACCAGACATTTGCCAATGGGGACATCCCACATGGACACCTAGTGGGGGATGCAGGTTATGCACTGTAGCCGTGGCTGATGACACCCATCAGAAATGCACACACACCTGAACAGGAATGCCATAATGAGGCACACGCACAAACATGTAATGTAATAGAGCGTGTGTTTGGGCTGCTCAAGTCACGGTTCCGGTGTCTGGACACATCTGGTGGAGCCTTGCAGTACTCACCAACTACATGTACCCAAATTGTCATGGTATGTGCTATGCTACATAATATGATCTTGCGAAAACAGCTGCAGCAGGACCAGCATAGGGCCGGGCCAAACAGCCTCCCACCATTGCCAAGGCCATCACAGGCAAAGCGTGACTCGGAGGAGGAACAACCTGAGCCTGCCCCAGTAGGCAGAAGGAGGCATGCCCAGTATGCCCTGGCCTTGGCAAAGAGGCAATGCATAGCACATACACTGGCTCAGTAGGAACCCTGGGAATGATACCCCTCTCTGACTCACTCATATAATAACATGGATGCCTAAAATGACATAACCTGCTCTCAAACATGTACAGGGAGTGTAATAAGTGCATCCGACAGAGGCAGCCCTGCAGCACCACCTGAGGCATGAATGCCATGTGTTAAGCAATGTAACACCATGTAGTATATGCACACTTGAGGACCCTGACTAACATCCTACCTCACCAATCATGATGCCACAATATGACGATGAGATGATCAATTGCAATAATTGGCTGAAGTATTGCAGTTAGTCAAAAGGGGATTCAATGTGTGCCAGCCTGGGATGACATGCTGAGCATGACATGATGCTCCACCTGCTAGGGGTGGCATGCACCTATCAGTCCAGGCCTTATGGATACTGGCAAAGGCTGTTGTTACCCACAGCGTGCCCTGAATAGGTAAGGCTCAAAACACAAACCCACCTCCATAGGTATCACAAGGGATAAAAAACTAGATGTGATGCTACCCAATGCCAGAAGTCTAAACAGCAAGATGCATGCAGTCTAAACTCACCCAGTATGGAGAATGTTGATATCTGTCCTGTAACAGAAAACTGGGTCAAGGCTCACAACAGCACCCTAACACTACCAGGTTACACCTCATACTGTGCTGTGCAGCCTCAAAACATGGAACAAGCTACAAAAGGAGGGTGACTAGCAATAATTGTCAAGGATAACCACACCCCTATGTTGGTATCACAACAAGAAGCAGCATGGACTAGCCATGGTCAAGTAACAGTGGCTAAAACTGCCTCCCAGTTTATAGCCTGCTACAGACTACCATCCTAACACCAGGAACTGCACCTGGCCTATGTTGGAATACATGAATATATCAAGCCCTCCAAACCACATTATATTGGGTGACTGAAAATACCCAGACATAGACTGGGAGCATTATACTAGCTCCAACACTGTAGGAGAAAAGTTCCTAGAATCCATAAACCAAAATGCCCAGGAACAACGTACCACTCCCACAAGAGGGGTAAGCATACTGGATGTGATAATCAGCAACATGGGTACTGGATGGCAAGATGAGAAGTGTATCCCTCACTGGTAAGACCAGACAATAGAGTAATCACACTGGATATACACATCCTGACCACAGTCCCTGGCCAGAAAACTACAGTGAAAAACATGTGTAAAGTAAAAGTTGCACTCCTCCAAACTGATGTGGAATCCATTAAAGGCCCTGTGCAGGTGCAAAATATGGGCCACACCTCAGAACCTGTTATACAGGCATTCCATGAACACAGCCAGGAATGCTTGGATTATGCAATCCCAAATAAAAACAAGACACAATGCCATACACGCAGGCATCTGGCATGCTGGACTCCAGCCATTACTAAACCATGCAAGAGAATGAGGAAGCTACTACATGATAGAGCAAACATAAAAAGGGAAGTAATCACTGATCAGTAGTATGGCAATAAAATATGTCCACATACAATCCACTAAGGCCAGCTACAAGTTGAATCTCAGAATCCTGAGGCAATGTTACACCTGCCCCAAGTACACAGACAACCTCAACTCCCCAAGAAATACAAATATATGTGAGAGATGCAACCATTTATCCAAACCGGAGGCTGAGCTCCCTCAACTCAGTACTGTCAAAACTAGTCAGGAGGAGAAGGTAACCATACACACCACAAACCCAGTCCCACATAGACCTATCACAACTGCAAACCAAAGACATAAACACAGAAAAACATTCCCAGGCCTAATTACAAACACACCACACCAACAGAGGCCTCCAAAGCAGACACCCAAGCAACCACAACCTCCAAACATAGCACATGCAACACATAGTACACAAAGCTGGTGTGCCAAACAGTCACAGGCCAGAAGGAGAAGAAACATGCCTGATACAGTTGTAATAGGTGACTCCATAGTCAGACACACTGCTGTCCTGCTCACCAGACTGAACAAGGGAAAGGGTACAGTAAGCTGCCTGTAGGCTGCAACATGCCACATAACACACAAAGTCGCAGGTCACCCCAAAGCAAGTAGAAATATGATGCAGTCATTGTCCATGCTGGCGTGAATGACCTGAGATGTACCTCCTGGACTACATGAAAAGAGACATAGATGAGCTCTCCGATTATGTAGTCCAGGCCGGTATGACACTGACCGTTTGCAGCATCCTACCCTCACCAAGAATGATGCCACAGTACAAACACAGAATGATTAGCTTTAACAAGTGGCACAATTACTGGTGTCATTCCAAGGGGATCTAATGTCTGTCTGCTTGGGATGTTATGCTTGACAAACCATGCTGCTGTCCCAGGGATGTCTTGCACCTGTTACCCCTGGGCGTCTGGATATTGGATAAGGATTTTGCCACCTCCATAGAGCCTTTCGTAGGCAAGGCTGAAAAGACTAACCCACCACCCTAGAAAACATAAGTGGAAAGAAACATAAGGGTAATGCTGACCAATGCCAGACGTATAAACCGCAATATGCATGCTCCTGAGGCCCTCCCCAGTATGGAGAACATTGATGTCCGTGCAGTGACAGAAACCTGCTGCAAGCCTCCTGACAGCACACCAGAACTACCAGGTTATACCTCATATCATGCGTTATGGCCCCAAAACCTGGACCAAAACATAAAAGGAGGGGGAGTATCCATATTCAGCACAGACACCCATATGTCCAGGTAACTGACAATGCACTAAGCATCGGAGACCACCCATGTGCACCTAACCGTAGGCAAAACTGCTGTACAGTCTGTAGCATGCTACAGACCACACTCTCACACACAGGAACCCCACCCAGCCGTCCTGAAGACACTGGACAGTATGAATGTCCCACCAAATACCAAACAAGGTACTCACAAATTACCACATAGGTGGTAAACCATTATGTATGGAAGGAGTAATCAGGGACCTAGGGACACAAGTGGACAGTAACCTGTTATGTGACACTGACATTGCCAATCTGGCTAGGAAGACTGTCTATATTGGACACCGTATCATGAAAGGATTCACATCTACGTCAACAGAGGTCATTGTGCCCCTGTACTGTTCTCTTATCAGACCCATAATCTAGTACAATGCCTCATTTGGGATGTACCTTACCTGACACCTGCAGCAGTTAGAAAGACCTCAAAGGTACCTCACCAAAAGGATGAAGTGTCTCAAATATATGTCATATGCTGCCTGGCTGTAGACACCCCAGCTGAATGCAGTCACATACTGCCTACACAGAGGCATTGTATGCCTGTTGTACAAGGCCATGTCCAACACAGGAGTAATGGACATGCTCCACCCCAGAAAACCCAAAGCCATCGGAGCTGTGAGAGTGAGAGATGTCAACCTCAACACATAATGAAATAGGATGTGCTGGAGGGACAGATACATAACCCAGAGGCTCCCTACACCCTGGAACAGAATCCCACTCCATGTTAGGCAGAGCCCCTCACTGACACTCTTCAACAGGAATCTTGCCAAGTGGATGGATGATCGTAGATGTACACTGGGGTCTTCACTGTGTCACGTCCAGACAGAGGCACAGTAAAGTAAATCATAAATGGTCATAATATTCACATAGCAAGGGGTGGCGAAAGCCACACACACTCTGGCTAGGCTTATAAATGCCCTAGGGTGGATAGCCTAGTATGAACCTATGAAGCTATGAAGATACTAATTGTTCAGGACACTAAGGATAATCACAAGGCTTTCTCAACTGATGGTCAGAACCTTGTTGGGAATTCACGGATATGCTCTGAATCACTCAAATATTACAAACAGCATACCAAACACACACACATATTGCCAACATACAACCTGACAGGTGCAGTGCAACCCCCCAGAATGCAAAATATCTATCCCAGCAGACTGCTGGCCCCCTGACATTGCAGATGCTGAGGTAACAGCCAGCATCTACAAAGCAAAACACACAGCAGCAATGGTATGAGATGGTGTCCTGGGCTGAGTCCAACATGGACTCCAAGAAGAATGGAATGCCAAATCACACTACTGCTCAATGTCAGCCTTACCACAGGATATGCACCCAAAGAGCAGTGTACAACAACAGTGGTCCTTCTCAACAAAGGTGTTGCCTGAATGGATACTGCAAACTACCACCCCAGAATCCTGACAAGCTTGGTCTGCACAGCTATGGAAAGGATCAGCATGTATCACAGACATAAAAATATTGGGGACTTACTGACACCGGACTCTACCCAGTGTGGCTTTCGTAAGTGCAGATGCTGCCCCTTAAACATGTTTGACTCATTTGAAACAGTCATTAAGGTCATTGATGAGGGCAATGTGGTCCACACAGCGTAGCTGGACCTTCCAAAGGCTTCCATACAATACCTCACGTGTTCATTATAGATAGGCTCACCAGCTTAAATATAAACCCCTATGTCAGTAGAGGGGTTGCAAACCAGACCAAGGAAAGAACTGACATGGTCAGACATGCTGCAGCCATGTCAGACTACAAACCAGATATAACTGGCATCCCACAATGCTTGGTCCTGGGACCTCCCTCGTTTGGAATATATATCCCATAGGTACAGGCCAACATGGAAGGACTGTATCTGAACATGTTTGCAGAGGACTACAAACTGGCCACCATATCTGTCCCTCCAGCTGACACAAGCATCCCACAAAAGGGCCACATAGAAACAGACAACTGGTGCCATAGCCATGTCAGCAAGCTAATTGCAGAAAAGTGTATAGTCAAACCCTGTGGATTTACAGTAAGTGCCCACCAATTACCACATAGGTGTTAACCCATTAAGTACTTAACATGTAATGAGAGACCTGGGGACACAAGATGATAGATATCCTGCATTGGACAAACGTGTGGCTGTAGTGGTTACAGAAACATACCATATACCCACCTATCATGAAGGTTGTCAGATCTAGATAAGGGGAGGTCATTGTGGCTCTGCAGTCATCCTTCATCAGAGTTACAATTGACTACAATAACCCCTGTGGGATGTACCTCAGCAGACACCTCCATCAACTGTAAAGTCCCCAAAAGTACCTCACCAGGAGTATCAAAGAGCTTGAACAGATGCCATGTGTTGCCTGATTAAACAAACTGCAGCTCCACACACACTGCCATACTGCCCACCCAGAGGCAAGCTGTGCCTGATGTATAAAGCCATGTCCAAGCTGAAATCAATGAACATGCTGCACCTTGTACAATCTGAATGGCAGTGAGCTATGCATATGAGAGACCTGAACCCCAGCACTGACATACATAGGACAAGCTGTACTGAATGATCCATAACACAGAAGCCACCCCCACTCATGAGTAAACTCCCAGTACAGGTTAGCCAGAGAGTCACCCATCGACACTCCTCAAGAGGAATCTTGATGAGTGGATGGGAGATGGTAGGTTTACCCTGGGTATCACTGTTATGTCACGGGTAGACGGAGGCACAGTATACTAACCATGACATATGTCATGGCAAACTCCACTTACAATGTGTGTCGAAGGACAAACACACTCTCCGACTAGCATTAGAAATGGCCTAGGGCACATCGCTAGTGTTTGCCAATGTACACCTATGTTGTGGAATACACTACCAATGTTGGAAAAGCCTGGTTTAAATAGTTCATATCTGAACATAATGCAACATGGTCAGATGTGCACAACTGGCACCTAACCAGGCTGCTGTGCTCACTATGAAAATGTAAAGCAGTGATAGGACTAAAGGCCAGGATACTGTCCACCACAGTGAAAGTACTGAACCAGTACACTATACAGTACTACAGTGTTAGGTCATTATGAAAGGATGTTGACAACTGTATGCAAAGTATCCCATGCAAACCCTGCAGGCAGAGTATAATCCCTTTTGTGTTCAGACACAAAGCAGTTGGACAGTAACTACACAACATGACACACAACACACAACCATAAACGTGAGATATTGTTGAAGTTCACACTCATCCACAAATGTGGTGGGCTGCAGAGTTCAACATATGGAAAGCTCACACTGGGCATGCTCGCACACTTTGATAAATGAGACATATGTCAGACAACATGCCATGGGAAGCCTGAACTGGGCATGCTCACACACTTAGGCCAAATCTCAGTTTAGCATTTGGCCACACATATCTGGTATTTGTACGTGTTATTCCAGGAACCAACCACATTACAGCAATCTGCCCAGTGCACATAGCATTTGGCCACACATATCTGGTATTTTTACGTGTTATTCCAGGAACCAACCACATTACAGCAATCTGCCCAGTGCACACAGTTAAATGACTACAGAGACATACGTGATATAGTGGATCCCTCCCATATTCAAACATCTTCCACAGATACACAAGTTGTTCATAGAAACAGGGAATGCTATGGCAATAAAGACCTGCAAACAGTCTATCAGCAACAAATATTGTGCATCTGACAATTAAACATATATGTGTGAGGTCAACACTAGGCTGTTTGCCCTAGGGAATGACAGCTTAGCCAGAGTGTGTTTGGCGTCTGCCTCTGCAGTACAGTAGGCTATTGTGCCACTGTAAAGTAGGTCACATAAGGCACCATGTGAGGCTAGTGTGCTGTGCCTCTGTCAAGCAGGCACAGTGCATGGAGATCCCAGGGTTGAATTTGCTAAGCCACATCAATGTTGTTGGTGTGTGCTGGAAGAGGGCTGCTGAGGACCTCTAACAGTAAGTGGGCATCAATAACAGACTGAGGGAGCTTTATTTGCATTGTCTGGACAATTTCACTGTCAACACTTTGTCGTGATGATTATGAGGATTGAAGTGTCGTGCCAGTACTGTTCAGAGATGCCCTCCCTCTGTGGGCTACTGCTCTGCAATGTATTAGCTCACTCTGTCTGTTGGACAGCTCATATATGGCTGGTGTACACCTGACAGGTGTCCTGTTGTGGAGCAGTCATGGGTATATTTGGGATAGCATGATCAATGCAAACCTTCCACATGCTCATAGAATGCAATTGTCAAGGATTATGCCGAGTGGCCTGTATACTCCCCCAGTATGGGTCCTTTGAAGTCTTCCACCCCAGACTTCAGAAGTGTAAAGTCTGCTTTTGATAAATACACTTTGTTTGCAGTGACAACCTTGCCTGGGGGTGGGGATGGGATAGAGATGTCCAGGGAAAGGTGGGTATGGCCAGATATCAACAATGGTGGTCTACCTCTGGTGTGGAACAGTGAGTACCCATGTTGCAGATGGTCAGGTGCAATATGTATTCCCCCTTGTGGCTGTGGTGAGTGGTCCTGCCATAGCACATGGACTCACAAATTTTAGTGGCTGTAGGGTAATGTTGTAGAGGCCTGAGTAGTTCCCACACACAACATACCTGTACCTGACGTTAACAACTGGAATGATGTATGTGAACACCTGCATATCTTGGCACTGTTCCCAGGGAAGCAAAGTGTGTTTCCTGGATGTGGGAGCAGTGGTCCGAACTGGTTGTGTTGTGTGTTACAGGTCCTGTGGTCACGAAGCATGGTATAGAACATAACCTGCCAGTGCAATGTGCATGTCTGACCCTGAAGTAGGTGGCTGCAAATGCATATATATGCTATCCCCCACCTGACAGGTAGGACTAAATGTACATACCTCTGTAGAAATAATGATGTCAGCACCCTATAAATACTGCAGGTGCAGAATAGATGTCCAGTAATTCGGATAGTGCGCTCTGCTAATGCGTCTCTCTCAAGTGTCATAATATAGTTAGGTAGGGGTTTGAAGCCTGCAAATGCTCAGTGTGTGGTTGAGCGGGGTTGGTGTGTGTGCAAGTCTGTGTGAGGGAAATGTCCCTTTTGGCAACTGGGAAAACACACTACAGGATGCACATTCCCCTTTCTAAACACTGATGATGTCAGCACCCTAGAAGTACAGCAGGAGAAGAAAAACATCCCAGTAATGCGAATAGCGCGCTCTGCTAATGCGTCCATCTCGAGTGTCATAACATAGCTAGGTAGGGGTTTGAATCCTGCAAATGCTCAGTGTGTGTGTGTGTGTGTGTGTGTGTGTGTGTGTGTGTGTGTGTGTGTGTGTGTGTGTGTGTGTGTGTGTGTCTGTGTGCGGGTGAGCAGGTTTGGTGTGTGTGCAAGTCGGTGTGAAAGAAATGTCCCGTTTGGCAACTGGGAAAACACACTACAGGATGCACATTTCCCTTTCTAACCACTGATGATGTCAGCACCCTATAAGTACAGCAGGAGAAGGGAAACCTCCCAGTAATGCGAATAGCGCGCTCTGCTAATGTGTCCATCTTGTGTTCTATAACATAGTTAGGCAGGGATTTGAATCCAGCAAATGGCAAGTGTGTGTGTGCAATTCTGTGTGAGGGAAATGTCCCTTTTGGCAAGTAGGAGAACACACGACAGGATGCACATTCCCCTTTCTAAACACTGATTATGTCAGCACCCTATAAGTACAGCAGGAGAAGAGAAACCTCCCAGTAATGCAAATAGCGTGCTCTGCTAATGTGTCCGTCCGGAGTGTCATAACATAGTCAGGTAGGGGTTTGAATCTGGCAAGTGTGTGTGGGGGGGTGGAAGTAGGGTGTGTGCAATTACATGTGTGAGAGAACTGACCCTTTTGCCAACCAGTACAACACACCAGCTGCTGCATATTCCAATCTCTACACAGAGATGATGTCAGCACCCTACAAGTACAGCGGAAGAGGCCAAATCTCCCAGTAATGCAAATAGCACGCTCTGCTACTGCATCTCTCACTACTGTCATAGCACAGTTAGTTATGGCTTTGAATTCCACACATGCCACATGAGTCAATGAGGGACTCTGCCTAACCTGGACTGGGATTGTATTCCAGAGTGAAGGGAGCCTCTGGGTTACGAATCTGTCCCTCCAGCATGTCCTATTTATTTCAGTGCTGAGGTTCAAGTCTCTCGAGCGCATAGCTCGATGGGATTTGGATATTCTGAGGTGCAGCATGTCCATTAATTCAGGGTTGGACATGGCTTTATACGTCAGGCACCAATCGCCTCTGAACAGGCGGTATGCCACTGAGTAGAGCTGGAGTTTCTTTGACCGGGCAGCATATGGAATCTGTTTGTGTCCTTTTTTTCCTCTTGGTGAGGTACTTTTGGGGTCTTTCCAGTTGCTGCAGGTGTCTGGTAAGGTACATCCCAACAGGGGCATTGTTCTCAATTATGGGCCTGCTGAGGGATGAGTAAAGAGGCACAATGACCTCCCCTGATCTAGATGTGAATCCCTTCATGATGAGGTGGGCTATATAAAATGTTTTTCTAACCACTTTGGCCACGTGGTTGTCAAATGAGAGATTGCTATCAACTTGGGTCCCTAGGTCCCTAATTACTTCTTCTGTACTTAATGGATTACCACCTATGTGGTAATTTGTAGGCACTTTGTTTTTGCCAAAGGGGATGACTATACACTGTTCGGCAATTAGCTTGAGGCCATGGCTCTGGCACCAGTTGTCTGTTTCTATGAGGCCCTTTTGGAGGATGCTTGTGTCGGCTGGAGAGTCAATTATGGGGCCAGTTTGCAGTCATCTGCGAACTTGTTCAGCCACAGTCCTTCCGTGTTGGCCTGTACCTCCGAAAAATATATACCGAACAAGAGAGGTCCCAGGACTGAGCCTTGTGGGACACCACTTGTAACTGTTTTGGAGTCTGACATGGCTCCAGCAATTCTAACCATGTGGGCTCTGTCCTTGAGCCAGTTTGCAATCCATCTAGTGACATAGGGGTTTATATTTAAGCTGGTGAGCTTCTCTATAATGCCCGAAGTGGGTATTGTATCGAAGGCTTTTGCGAGGTCCAGGTAGGCTGTGTGGACCACCTTCCCCTCGTCAATGGCCTTGGTGACTGTCTCAAAGAAATCAACCAGGTTTAAGAGGCAGGATCTGCCCTTAACAAAGCCGAACTGGGTAGGATCCAATGTCTGTAGGTCCCCAATATCTTTATTTATGAGGTCCATGATGATCCTTTCTATAGCTTTGCAGACCAAGCTAGTCAGGCCTATGGGGCGATAGTTTCCAGGATCCGTTGAGGCACCACCTTTATGGAGAGGGACCACTGTTGCTGCATACGCCACTTTGGGCACATATCCTGTAGTAAGGCTGAGATTGAACAGTAGTTTTATGTTTGGGTTTAGCTCTTCTTGGAGTTCATGTAGGACACAGCCCGGGACACTGTCTGGTCCCATTGATACTGTGTTTTTTGCTTTGGAGATGGTGGCTCTTACCTGAGCATCTGAGATGTCAGGGGGGCAGCACTCTGCTGGGATAGATATTTGCCCTTTGTGTGGAGGGGAGAAGTTTGCGCTGAACCTGTCAGCTAGGATGTTGGCAATGTCTGTGGGTTCGTGTTTCTTTGTCATTTTGGACTAATTCTGAGCATATCTGGGAATTACCACCCAGGTTCCTAACATAACTAAAGAAAGACTTGTGATTATCCTTAGTGTCCTGTGCAATTTCCTCTCGAAGCTGGCCTTAGGCAATTTTATGAGTGCCGTAGTTTTTTGCTAATACTGATCAGTGATGCCTTCCCTTTGGGCTTTTGCCTATCATTTAGTACCTTCCTCCTTCTATTGTATAGTTTGTTTATGGCTGGGGTCCACCAGACAGGACGTCTGCCTTTGGAGGATTTGGGTCTTGGTTTTATTTGGGATCGATGATCCATGCATTCCTGAAGGTGTCCATAGAATGCGTTTATAGAGGATTCTGGTCTGGACCAGATTTTCTCCACAGGCCGGGGGCTTTGAAGGATTCCACCTCGGTTTTGAGGAGTGTGAATTTGCTTTAGAGAAGGTCTTCACTGTGGTTTTCTGGGCAGGTGGGGTTGGGATGTGAATATCCAGTGAGATTAGTTTATGGTCTGATCTACCAGTGAGGGATACACATCTGGTCTGGAGCATAGAGTCCCCATGTTGGTGATGATCAACTCCAGTATGTTTTCCCCTCTTGAGGGAGTGGTAACAAGTTGTTCCATAGCATTTGAGTTTATAAATTCTAGGAACCTTTGGGCTAGAGTGTTGGAGCTAGAGTAATGCTCCCAGTCTATGTTTGGGTAGTTGAAGTCGCCCAATATAATGCTGTTTGGAGAGACCTTCATATTTTCCAGTGTTCTCAGGAAGGCCGAGTGGGGTTCCTGGGTTTGGGAGGGTGGTCTGTAGCAGGCTATAACCTGGAAGGCAGTTTTACCCACTGTTAGTTGCACATGGATAGTCTCTGATGCTTCATGCTTTGCCACCAACCTGGAGGTGTGGGTATCTTTATGAATATCGACACTCCCCCTCCTTTTGTGGTTCAGTCCAAGTTTTGGGGCCGAAAAGCATGGTATGAGGTATAACCTGGTAGTGCTGTGGTGCTCTCGGTAGCCCTGAACCAGGTATCTGTTACTGCACAGATATCGATGTTCTCCATGCTAAGGAGAGTTTCGAGTGCATCTTGAGGTTTAGACTTCTGGCGTTGAGTAGCATTACTCTTATTCTTATCCCTTGTGATACCTATGGAGGTGGGTTTGTCCTTTGAGCCTTGCCTAAAAAAGCCACTATGGGGGTAGCAAGAGCCTTTGCCAATATTCAAAAGCCCAGGGGTGACAGGTGCAAGCCGTCCCTAGCAAAGCAGGTGGTTCAACAGAAAGTGAGTATGTGAGGGTGTAGTGTCTGTGATTAGTTAGCACTGGCATATATGACTGCTCACATGGACAAATGCCAGATAAGTCATATGCAATGTGTCACAGGCAACTTACATGTGAACAGGACAAACAGTGACATTCTGTCAAGTGAGACATGAACATACATATAGTAAGCTATGCAGATGTCACTAGGAGTCCACAGAAGCTCTGTAACTCTGCATTGCAGGTTGGATCAGTGTTCCAGGGAAACTGCAAGCAAACATGCATGCAAACAAAGCTACAGTAAGCAGGGCTGCATGTAGTCCATTGTACAACAAACAAGCTGTACCACTTCCAGTAGATAACAGTGCAAATATGCAGGCACTATAACGGCCACATGTACAGAAGAAGGGAAATACACAGGTCAGATGGCTAGGGTCCAGTCTAAGCGCACACAAGTGTACAGACCATGTACCGTCAGGATGTACAATAACTGGATGGAAACCCAGGTGCTCATACCTGCAGTAATACACATGTCAAATAACAGACACTGAGCCTTCACTCAGTGGTTCCATACTTAGTAGGATGTATGCTACCTGGCCTGCCACCACAGTATCCCTGACGTGTATGGGGACTCTCCCTCCTGTGACAGTTAGGTTTGTGTGTTGGGGCTGTCTAGCATGGTATGAGATGTGAGCTTGCAGTGCTAGGGTGCTCCTGTGTGTCCTGTACCAGTCGTGTAGTACGGCACACATATCAACATCCTCATACATCTGCATTGCAGAGTGCAGTGTGGGCAACATGCCACTTGCAGTTTACATGTCCATCATTGCGTATCAATACTTTCATTACCTTATCCCCTGTGCTACCTATGTATGTAGCCTTTTGTTGACATCCTTACCACCAGTATGCCAACATGTGCAGATGATACACTATGGTACTTACCATGGGTGTAGACAACAGTACATGACAATCATACCCTTACTGCATCAGGTATGCTGATATACCCACAATTATATCAGCACACAGTACTAACAACATGATACTATTACTACATCGCCTATAGTCACCCTGTGCATTAGCAACATGTTAACCTGTACCTGCACTGATGTTACAGATTGCAGGAGGTGGAACAGTTTCATCATATGCACAGGGTGTGAACTTGGTATGCCTGAGTCAGCCACCAATACCACCAATTGACATGTATGTGTATGTGTGTTGGTGAGGACAGCAGTACAAGGTGGGCAATGTTGATGCAGTGTGTGCGGTATGCAGCCCTAGGTGTTGTCAATTTGCATGTGTGTATGGATGCACACAGTTCCACCTCATCCCTGCCATATACTGGTGTTTGTGGACAGCCACAGACTGTACCTGCCAGGTCATACAGATCAGTGTCTCTGGCCACGGACACGGTACTCCAGGCCCTGCAGGTGCTACGGACTGTATCCGGTACCAACCCAGACTGGGTACTGTCATCAGAAGCAGGTGTTCGTTGACTGGACACAGATCCCTGTCAGGCCTGGCCAGAGCCACGTGCACGTGGTCTCCTGGGGCGGTCTGATGACAACACAGACCCAGCATTGCTGGGGCTGCTGTTGGCACTATGGGGGCAGCCGCGGCCCTGTTGTCGTCCGCGATGACTGCCAGCTGCTGCTGTTGCTGGCATACACCCACATCGACGCCTCAACCGTCCACCATCGCCCTGGCTCATGGACATGTAGTTGTGGAACCGTCCCATATGTCCACAACATCTGTCTATGACATCGGTGAAATTACGGATGGCAGCCGCAATGTCACGCATATTGTCAGTCATGGCTGTGTGACATGCTGTCAGCTCCCTCAGACCCTGTCTGGTGTACCGTTCCATACGTGACTGTGCCTGCATGACAGCCCGAAACATAGCTGAGGTTGTAAGACCTCTGTGGGCATGTCTGACAGGGGCAGTACGCCCACGGATGCTCCCATGAGAACCCCTGGACATCTGTCTGTGTGGTACCATCTCAGGGCCTTACCCATGGCTGCTGTGTGGGGATGCATGTGCCACAGATGCCACATTACCCTGGTCAATGCCCACTGTATCCTGTCCATCGCCTAGGGACATTGGTGACAAAGGGTGTATTGGCAGGATAACTGTGTGCATTGATGGGGTTGACAGCTGTGTACTGTCAATTGGCTGACCAATGATGGACCCTGGCATACCTTCCTGTGCCATTACACAGATGTCATCATTATCAGTACCCATGGCACCTGATTCAGGTTCCCTGCTGCATGACACAAGAGCAGCACCAGAACCTGTGGGAGGGAAACAGGAAACACAGTTTACAATGTCTACACAATATTACCCATGATGCACACATTCACACATGCACAGGTCCACACATGCACACATGCACACATGCACACATGCACAGGTGCACACATGCACACATGCATAGGTGCACACATGCACACATGCACACATGCACACGTGCACATGTGCACACATGCACACATGCACACAGTTGCACACATGCACGCATGCACACAGTTGCACACATGCACACATGCACACAGTTGCACACATGCACACAGTTGCACACAGTTGCACACAGTTGCACACTACTCAGTATTCGAGATATCAACACACAGACACAGACACACCTGCATGCATACACAGAGCACTACTCAGTGAGCCTAATATTACTATTACTATCAAGACTATTAAAGGTATTGTTAATACACACTCACCAGCATGGATAGGCTGCATTGCTGTTACACTGGAGGGACCTGCAGAAGTGAGGAAACTATCGTCAGTAAGCACAACTGTGCCATTGTTACTGAGTATGATACAGGTCAGTAGTACAACAGTCAGCCTTTCACAGGTCAGCTGCTGATATTGAGAATATCACACTTGCACATTAAATACTATGATGACAGCTACAAACCAAGGACACACCTCACACATGCATTTTCAATCAAACAGTGTACACAACAGTCAACTATACATATGGCATATTACCTGCACGCTCGTAGTCTTGCTGCTGCGTGGGTCTCCAGCCTCCATCATAATGCATGTCTGCTGCTGCTGTTGTTGTTAAGCGGGCTGGAGCCACAACACTTATGAGTAGTCCCTCCAGTCTGGTGAGTGGGGGATGTGTAGTCATCACCCACCACCTGTGGCAACCTGTTGCCTGTGGATATCTGACGATGCTGACGGACATTTCTGATTAAATCACTGCAGTGATGTTGTACCTGCTCATATGTCCTATTATGCGTGCTCTATGTCATTTACCCTGACGGACCAGGTCTTGCTTACAGTGCAGCCCTCTCCTGCTGATTCTGGCTGGTGTGGGAAAAGAGTATTACATAATCCTGCACTCCAGAAGCTCTGGTGTATCTCCTCATCCTCAGCTGCTGAGTAAGCTGGATTGCGCTGGTGAGCCATGGTCCTTAGAAAAAGGAAATAACATGATATCAAAGGGCCCAAAAATATGTCATCAGAATTTGGCACACATACTACACATGCTACTCAACTGTTGTGATACAACATATCTCACATATATAGCATCTGTCTGTCTATTGGTGGATACACATGTAAATGGCCAGGTATCATGCTCAGCCAACAACTGTGCAACAGTTCCTGGCACACTCCATATGACATACTACCAAAACCCCAGCAGTCAGAACGCGCACTGATTCCATAGGTCCAAAGCACTCCTCACTCTGTGGGTGTATCGAGGTACTGTATGGGGTACATCATCAACTACTGTGAGCTGACCACAAACTAATTGCCCTGGATATACATATCCCACCTCCACCACCTTTTCAGCACAAAAGCGACTATAGTGAATAACATTTCAAATGCAAACCACACTTTGTAACAGTGACATGGTATCCTTTCAGCCCACTGGGCCAGTGGAAGACACAACCCACAATGCTGACCCCTTCACAAATTTCTCTGGGACATTTTACGGTCTTGAGAATGCATGGATCATGCAATCCTACATAAGACTGAAGACACTCTCCACAAAGGGACAGCATCCTGTCTGGTGGACTCCCAGCCATAGACAGATTGTATAACAACAAGATGGAAGCTACTGCAAGACAGAGCATAATTCCATAAAGGGAAGACAGTCTGATCAGATCCACTTTTAGTAAGGGAGCTATTTCACATACAAACATCCATGGGCAACTTTGAGAGGGAAATCAAATAGGGACACTACTGATACACTTCACCCTGAGAGCCTTCTTCAGTTTAGCAACCTGGTCACCTCCACTATGCTCTATAGTTAGTACACAAATAACAAATAATTCCCTGATTTACCCACAGATATTGGCAACATTAGTGGCAGAACCAGGTCTCAGTGCAGGTTTCTCCCACTCCTCTCCCCCAAAATAAGACACCAGATAGCTGAGTAACCTCCTGTCCTCAACAGATGTCCAGGCCATCAGGAAAAGCACAGCTGATACACAACATGAATAGGGGACCTGATGGTATCGGTTGCATGCTACACCAAGAGGGCTCAACACACACATATAGAAGGCTGCTATCGGATATCTCTGAGAATGCATGGATCATGTAATCCCATATAAGACCAAGACACTCTCCACAAAGGAGTCAGCATCCTGTCTGTTCCACAAAGGGACAGCATCCTGTCTGGTGGACCCCAGCCATAGACAGATTGTATAACAAAAGATGGAAGCTACTGCAAGACAGAGCATAATTCCATAAAGGGAAGACATGTCTGATCAGCACTAGTAAGGAGCTATTTTCTCACATACAAACATCCATGGGCAACTTTGAGAGGGAAATCAACAGGGACACTACTGATAACCACAAGGCCTTCAGTTATGTTAGCAACCTGGTCAGAAACCCTCCACTATGCTCATAGTTAGTACACAACAACAAATAATTCCCTGAACCCACAGATATTGGCAACATTGTGGCAGACAGGTTCAGTGCAGGTTTCCCCCCTCCCTCTCCCCAAAATAAGACATAGTTATCCCAGCTGACTGTAACCTCCCCTGTCATCACAGATGTCCAGGTGAGAGCCAGCTCTCTCAGGAAAGCATGATACACAACATGAATGGGACCTGATGGTATCCCCGGTTGCATGCTACATGAACTCCAAGAGGAGCTAAACACACATATAGAAGTGCTATGTAACACTAGCCTGACTACAGGATATGTACCTATACACTGGCGCACAGCAGCAGTGGTTCCACTACACGGCGAGGCACCTCATACATACCAATACAATACATTACAATACAATACAATACAATATGCTATTGCCCCTGGGACTACAGCAGCATACTGTTCTGCTACCCTGACTATTGTGACACATGTGATGTGATGGTACCTGCTGCTGTCAAACAGTTACACAGGGTGACTCATATGGCATATTACCTATCTGACTAACATTCAGCAGGGGTATGTGTGACATGTACTCATGAGGAGTCTTGCTTCTTAACGCTGTGTGGTTTATTGCAGGGTATGTCTTATCTGTGGGAAGGAACCTGTACCTCCACCATGTGCTGTCTATTGCAGTGTCATGGACGACACACAGCAGTCATTTAGGTTGTGGATGGTGTGAGGTGTTACTATGGTTGTTGGACATCTGTCATGGGTGTGACTTAAGTATGTAAATCCAGGAGTTGTAACCTCTATGTGGGTAGTATGTGTGTACTCTGTGGTGTTGTCAGTCACTGTGCATTGGTAATGTATTTGAGTGCATTGTCACAGTGTTGTACATGTCACTGTGTCCTTCTCCATATCTGTAGCTGTCATGTGAGGTACATATCGTGGCAGCCATTATGTGGTGTGGAGGGGTACACTGACCTACATGTCCATAGCTGACACACCATGTCTGCTGACACATACCATGTGCAGGTATTCCAGGAATAGTGTGCCACTGTGAATATCATTGGGTGGAGACTATTGTACACATTTATGACCCTGTTCACCCCTGACACATGCAGTGGTGGGCAGCCAATCACATATCTGGTGGTTACTGGTGTAGGTGATTTGAAATGGGGTATGGTACTCCAGTTTTGACACTGGTGTTCACTCCATGCCTTGTCACCAGGCACCTGTTGCAATACATCTGTACACATGTGCCTCACTCAGAATTTATATACATCTCTCTCTCTATATATATATATATATATATATATATATGTATATAGATATATCTATATGTATATATATATATATATATATATATATATATATAGATATAGATATATATATATATATATATATATGTCTATATACATATACACATATATATATATTGATGTACATATATTGCTATAGATATGGAGAGAGGGGGGTGTGTGTGATAGAGAGGGGGTGAGAGTGACAGAGGGAGTGGGACAGGGGAGTGTGAGATCGCCATACAGTCATACCTGTAGATAGTCAGATCTGTCTGTCTATGTATATGTATCTACATATATCTATATCTGTATGTGTGTATTACATATATATGTTTGTACATATTCTATCTATCTACATCTGTCTATGTATTCCTACATCTCTCTATGTATGTATACATATATGCATATATATATATATATATATATATATATATATATATATATATATATATATATATATATATATATATATATATATATATATATATATATATATATATATATATATATACATACATATATTGACATACATAATGTATCCATATGATAGATAGGTATATCAACATGTTTGTTTACAAAACTGTATACACACACTAACATACTGCTAGACATACATAACTGTGAAACCTACTTTGTACATTGCACTACAACCTACATTCAACCTACATTGATATGTGTACATAGATGCTCTCACATACATATGTATGTACAGCCTTCACTGATAGTTGCTGTATGTCCCCTGCCCTTTGCACATCTTCATATACATATGGATACAGACCAATGACACATATGGAGGGTTCACAGTATGTAGACTTTTATAGTATTACTTTACATTACCTGTGTTTGTCACAGCTGCTTGTGTTGCCGTCTGGTTTTGTGTCCTGCTGCTCCACTTGCCAGTTGTCAGCTTTCAAGTGGTTGTTGCTGACCGGTTTTGTTTGTGTATGTTTAATTTTTTTTTCTCTGTCTCTCCCTACCTCCACAGGGTGCAATGAAAGTATTGCTTGTGTGGACTGGGAGTACAGCATGCTTTTGTAGGTATCTGCATATGTCCATGTGATGGCCTCCGCACCAATTGTTAGCCAGCATTTGCTAATTGCATGCAGCCAGTTGTGTACTGATTGCAGTTCTCACTGTGATTTCAGGACCATGCTATAAAGAGGTATGTGAGATCAGCGTAGCCCTTTCAGATTTTAAGGGCAGGGACCATGCTGGTATGCTGTGGACACTGTTCTGTGAGTGTAAAGGTTAGTATCTCTCTCATATTTCCGGCTGTGTTGTAGATTAACATTTCTCCATTCATTTCTCCAGTTTCCTGTACTAAGTGTGTATGTACACTGACACCTAAGACTACTACTACTACTGTTAATGTGGGTGTGTGTGCTTTCCTGTGGGACATGTGGTGTAACTGGTGTATAGCAGTGGCTCTTGCACTTTGTTGTTATGGCTTCAATATTTGCCCTTTACATTCACTACTTGTATGCCTGCTAGGTGTCTTGACTGTAGTGTGTTGCTGTGGCTTTCCTATTTTCCATGTACATTCACACCTTGGAATGCTTGCTATATCTGCTAGGGTGTTACTGCATGTAGTGTGGTCTGGCCATGGTGTGGGCCTTGACATCTATTAGGGTATTTGAGTATGCTGCTGAGCAGGCCCCAGAGACTCTCAGGTGCATCTTTTATCTGCCTCATGGAATGGTACATATCAGTGGGGTACACCCATTACATTGTCTGGTATTCTGCAGTTGTGACTGTGGGATAGCATGAGCATATGTATTACTACACTATTTCTGCCGTGCAAGTGGTGCATACTTTCAGGACTTCATAGTTACCATTGCATGTGTTGTAACACCTTTCTGCCTACTGTTTGTACATTTCACATGGAGTCTGTGGGGCATCCCTGTAACTCAAGTCACTGTTGCTATGTCTAGGCTCTTAACTATTCAAATATGGCAGTGTCAGACCTCTCAAGTGTACAGATATTTGCAGGTTGTCCACATTTCTGCCTCATATTTTGGTCAATATCTCATGAACAGCTCTTTCTGGCAAATCACTCTGGGCTCAAGTCAGACTATAGTGACAAACATTTAAGTTTCAGACTTCATACCCTACAAAATGCAGAACCTGTTACTCTCTGAACTGTCTAAGTTTGTTGTAACATTATTTGGAATGTGTCCCTGTTTTTGGCCCTTTGCTCCACATATTTTATTACTTGGTCCGGATGTGTTCCTGTAAGAGGTTGTGGGGTATGGGCAGTGATTATCCTGCTGTGAGTATGTGTGTGGCTTGCAAGGTGCTACAGTGACATTATTACCTACTAGCTACCAACTAGCATGGCTGTTTCTGTTCGCACACTACTATTATAGAAATCCACTAGATTTGACAGTAAATATACATGACATGCTTTGTGTACTACACATCCTATATTCCCTTTACATTTATTCCTACTATTACATGATATATTTATTGTAGCACAATGTTCTTATATAACAGTCATGGCTTAGTGGTAAGTCATGCAGACTTCTGTTTCCTGGGTTCGGGACTGACAGTGGGATTTTATTTTGCTTTTGAACAGACTACAGGTCCTGTCATTCAGAGTGACTAAGGCACTTTTAAGCAGTTGTAACCGGGTTAGCGCTGGTTTGTGCGGAGCTCCCGCATGCGCACTGACGTTCAGCTCCGCGCACACCCGCTTACAACCGCTTAAAAGTGTTTACTCTTGCTCACACCCGCGCTATTATCTTTGAAAGAAATGAAAATGGGGAGACAGGAAAGTGGTGAAAAAGGGGTCACAAAGAGGGTAAGACAGTAGGGAAACAAGCTTGGGTTTTGCAGGAGGGATGTAGGTAAGGCCCATAGCTGCCCATTTCTTCATCAGCAACAGCTGTGCATATGTTTATAATTTGGTGTGACATTTGAAACCTTCCACCCCTGAGAGAGGTGTAAGGACAACAATAATACTTGTTGTACAGCCAGTTGTAATTGACAGTTTCCATGTCCAGCAGACATGTGTGCGAAATGGGCAGCTATGTATGGGGCGTAATTTTTTTGTGGGTACAGAGTGCCCTTTTTTTTTTTTTTTTTCATTTGAGAGTGGTATGTCAGGTAAAGGAAGTCGGTATAGCTGGGGAGGTAGGTTGGGTAGGTCAACAGACAAGACAAACAAGACGCATACAGGGGCAGTGTATGACACTTGTGGGGGGGTTAAACAATTGACGGGGCGGATGTTTGGATATCTAGAGCCCGTGAGCCCACAGATGGCAAGAGTGGAACTGATATCCCCACCCATGGGCAGTTGCCACTGTGACTTCACTGCCCAGGACAGGGCTGTGCTGGGGGCTGTGAAGGCCGGGCAGCAGGCATGCCCGTTAGTTGTGCCACCTGTGCCTCAAGCTGGCGTAGGGGCCCAAGAACAGCTTCCTGGATCTCCCTACAGTCTCGACGCTATGGAGGGTGAGTGGTGGTTCTCCTCCAGCCACACTTGCAGAGGGGGTACAAGCCCCATCCCCTGCAGTGCTTCCACCCGCAGGTGGCACAGGGCCACCGGAGGAGGGTCCAGACTGGGCACTACTGCCAGGTGCACTCGCCAGCTGAGGTGGGAGAGGTGGGTCCGCTGGAACCCGCCTTCCCTGTCGTCCTATGTTTTGCATTATGTCATGACAGTTTGGGTTAGTAACATACAATACCATTCACAATTAGTTGTAACAGCATGCATTAGTATTCCCATTAACCAAACACCCAGATATTCAAACCATTGAACAGCAAGCATAACACATGCATAATTTTAACAGCAATACACAGTCCAACAACATGCAGGGTTGATTGATGGCAACAGGCCATCAGGTTTGGATGTATGAACAGGGCAGATGCATCAACGTACATGCAAATATGTATGACCCAACAGGACAAATGTCCAGGGGTGTTAATTGTGATTGCACATACCAATTTCACGTGGAATGGATTATATGTGGTTATAGGGTAGTGTGAAGAAAATGTAATTAACGCCTTCAAATACCAATACAAATGCTGTACATTTCTAATAGCTGCAGATATATACTCACTACAGTTCTACCTACAGTTTCCTATGTGATAACTACTTCAAGTTGGTGATAGGAATGTTACTGCTACATCAATATACATTTTCATTTTTATTCATACACATTCATATCTGGCTCTGTTCAGCTACATCATCCTGCTACATTTGCTTTATATAGCTATAGACAACTGTGGATGTTTGGTATTTCAGACAACCATACTATCTGCATATTGCAGACTGAGAGCAACATATCCAGATTTTGGGATACACATTCCAGCTGCAGGAACATTTTGAACACATTTCACAGTTTGGTTCTGCTTGTCACATTCATTTCATTCTGTACTGACTGCAGTATACTTTATTCAGGAGTTATTACTACTTTATTGGTGGATTCATAACTCTTTCTCACACTCTCTCACTTGTTTTATTTTTACGGTTCATGATGGTACTTACTTCTAGGTTTTATTGACATGTTTTACCTGTAGTTATTACAATCCTTTCCAACAGTCTCACTTCTGTCATGTTTCAGTATTTCAACAGGGATATATTTCACACATGTTTTACTCAGCTTCTGCAGCTGTACTTTTCAGCCTGGTGCAGGTTGTGTACTATTATATTACAGGTGGGACATCTTTATTTCAGACTTTATTTCAGACATTTTCATTTTTCTGTTTGGATTACAGACTGCAACACACTTTTGTAATCAAGCAATACTTGCAAACCTTCTTACACTGTTGCTTGCAAATTGTATTACTTATTGACTACACTGCACTCTTTTGCTAACTGTCATACTTTTATATTTATTTACAGTTACAGGGAGAGGATTACTGACCTGCCTGGTGGCGCAACCGCACCAGCCTATTGCCATAGGCTCTACGGTTCGCAGAACGGACACCTGCAGCTGTAATATAAATAAAGTAATATTGGAATACACATTTCCATAATATCAGCTAGGTTAATTTCTTACATAAATAATTAGATGTAACTTACTCAGTAGTGGGGCGTTGGGCATTTGCCGGGCCTCCTGGATCCAATGGTTCAGTTGGTCCTGCTTCCGTCTCTTCAGGTCCGCATGGTGGTGACGGACCTGCTCACCAGTCCTTGGAATCCCTGTGGCACTGGTAAGATCATGAGCCAACCAGTCCCATGCCTCAGCCCTGTATGCTCCCCACAGGACCTGGCCCTGCATGAGTTGGGCCTCATGATTGTGGACAAGGAGCCAAACCATATATTTGGACTCCTCAATGCCCCACCTCTGTGCTCGAAAGCAACTACCCTCACCTACACCTGACATTCTGGCTGCAAGTTAGTTCTACAATCGGTTATGCTGTGTATTCCCGCCTATGGGGCTTATATATGCCGTTTTTCCCGCACTTATCTGTGATTGGCCATTTTGGAATTGTATCAGCTTCACAAAACCTGCTTTGTCATGCTCCTCTTTCTATTCATTCCTATATATTTGCTATTACTGCATTTCTAAGTACAGCTGTCATGGCTTAGTGGTTTAGTACCTTGATTATGGTGCATGGTATCCTGGGTTCGAACCTGACCACTGCTTTTTACATTTTATGACTGTCTGCACAGGCTCGGAGGTGTGTCTGTGTAAAGGCAGTTTTGTTACAGCTTGCTCAACATTGCCCGTCGTTTAGCTTGTTGGCATGGGGCGCAGCACCGCGCAAAATGGTTACGCTGGTTTACGCTTCATTTGGCTGTCAGCATGCATATTACGCTCAGCTCAGCTAGGGGCACACAGTTTCAGCGTGTTAAACCACTGCTCACCTACGGGCACTCATTTTGCACCTGTTGAACCACTGCTCACCTACGGGCACTCATTTTGCACCTGTTAAACCACTACTCACCTTCGGGCACTCATTTTACACCTGTTAAACTACTGCTCACCTACGGGCAGATGCACTCAACTTGTTAAACTATAGCTCAGCTATAGACACCTCTGACATTTTTTATTATTTTGTTATCTCATATTTCTTCAAAATAAATGGCCCATTTCATTACATTTTACATAAAATATAATTTTATATGTGTACATATATGTCAGGGACTTGTTTCGTGCTTATTTCACTAAAATAAAAATTGATGTTGGGGGGACTCGAACCATGACTGCCTGCTCTTCAGCCGACGTCTCTACCGCTATGCTATTGCTTCTTGGCTTACTTTGCATATGTAGTTCTTATATGCTTTTCCACTGACTGCTAACTGTGGCTAAGATACGGGCACGCCCGCGCAAACGAGCGCACTCATGGGCAAACATCTTTACAATTTAAAAAAAATATATAACATGTTCATTTATATATTTTATGTTCATAGTCTGTGGGGGCATGTGTTGTGTTGTGTTTATTCACATTTCCATGGACTCTGTCGTGGGGGTTTACTTTTGGGACTTTTACTCTTCTGGGGGCGTGTCTGTTTGCAGGGCTCAGCCTATGGACACGCCCCCTACTGTCTTCCACGGACTGTGTAAGCCTTAGGTGTGATTCAGCATGCCCTCATGCATATGCATGACATGCTGACGTCACACCGTTTAACTGCAGTCTCCGTGTAAGCCTTGTAACTCTTACACGGAGGCTTCGTGAATCCTGCCCAATCTCTTTGAGATAAAAGGGATGGGGAGTCCTCTTCTGCTGTAAATGTATACATTATAATGGCTTCCTATTGAAATGTTGATACTGAAACTGCCAGATGCTGACAAGCAAAAAAAAAAAATACTGAAAACACAGGAGAAAAGTGAATCTCAAAAATCGGTCTTCTACCTTAATCTTCTTTTTGCAGGGGAGAAATAAGCCTCCCCCTGCACCCCATGTGGCGGGCAAGCCCCCAGAAAGTTACATATACCAACTCTGAAATCACAATATGTTGGAAAAAAGGGAATATTCTGAGAAATAGCATCTTGTATCTAATTATTGCGTCACATCAGTCCTGAGATCATCTCAGTGATATAGCAGAAAACCACAAATTTGATAAGGAACACACCAAAAGACATAAAGGCAAAACTCTGGACATTCTGTGAAATTCTGAACAGTTGAGAGATATGATTGTTAAGTATATTGTCCAAACACAGTACAAGACAGTGTATCTACAGTGCAGAATATTGTGAAATCCCATTCCTGGCATTCTGTACTGAAGTTGTGTAAATGATCTGTAAGGGTACAAAGACTGCCATATAAAATAAACACTCAGGGGAAGTGTGTTTATTGAATAGGGATGCACAGATGAATTGTAGGAATGAACATAGGAAAAAAACCTAATGTACAGCAGATGAAGGCATGTCAATGGAAGACGGTTGTAGCAGTAACACCAATCACATATCAGTCTGATACAGTAGGGCCTGAACAGTGAAAATGTCTATTATGCGACTGTCACATAAGGTGACATAACAATGGGGGAGAATATCTGTGTGAGATAAGCATCCTTAGATGAATAATGCAGAGGACAACTATCAGGGATGTTACATGCAATTGAGGTAGGGTGCATATTATGAAGCAGTGCAAACTGATTTGCCTGAGTATGAGTGTAATCTCAGCAGAGGTCTGCCTCAAGTAGGACACAGGTAAAGGCTCATGGACAATATTAAAAGAAGCAAGCACAAATCATGGAAAATATCAAAATAATGCCAATAGTAATCCTAGGCCTCTGACATAACATATGTGATTAAGAGTGATCAGAGATGATTCTGCACAAACACACTTGTACAACTATTATGATACATCCATACTCTGTGAGGGTAATCACACACAATGCCTGGGCACCGTAACATTTGCGGGAAGTGTTAGGAGGGGCAATGCTATACCTGTATGCAAAATAATGATCAATACAGGCTAGTTGACTGTTGTGCTAGCATATATATATATATATATATATATATATATATATATACATATGGCACAATCCACACTGTCACAAATGTTACCCATGCCATTAATGTTGTCAAACATTTATGTATGTACTGTGTGCATCACCAGAACAGGCAGCACACATGCATCTGGTGTAATGACTTGATGGGGGTCCCACACCATCAGACATTAATGTTTATGCCACAAAAGGAATACCTAGGGATGGCCAATAAGATGTGTGATAGCTCACTATGACAAAGGTGTTACACTTCAATTAAACATCATTGGAAGATGTGTAGGGAGGTACATGAAGAAGGGTGCATTTACCTCAGTTACCGGTGTGATGAAGGCTGTGAACTATGGAGATATTATGACCTCTGATGTGGACGTCCTTTACATATTCAGCAGTTGTCTTACATACAAGGGAGTAGTCAGCACTGTGACCACATGCTGGTGGATGTTCCACTTACCATCTACCCCAGGACATAAGTCACCTGCCTATTGGTCTGATTATAGAGTGTGATGTCTACATTATACTTAGGTTGTGTGTTTGCTTTCCTGATGTAACAAATCTCCCATGTTTTCTTGTCAATACAGGTGATGTCATGGCTGTGGTAGCAATCTTTGGTGTGTGTTGATGCTCTCATTATTATACTAATATCATAGTTGGAGTCAATGATCGCCCACAATCTATAGTCCTTCAGACAGCTGTTTGGACACAGGATGTATACGTCATCTGTGATGTCCATCACTTAAATGGCCACATCCAACAGTGACGAGTGAATACCTCAATCTGGACTTGTGTCAAATGCCTTGTGCTTGTCAAATTCAAAAAGGCCAATAGTGTTGTCATTATGCATGCCATTGTTGACCTCTTTGAGGACGTCTAACAGATGTAACAAATATGATGTAGCTATAGCAACTCTCACAGGTCTATTGCATGCAGCTGAATATCACTAATGTCCATTTAGCATAGGTCCATGATGACATGGGCTACCTCACAGATGAGAAGAGTCAGGATGCCCCTATACATGCTGTCTCTCCCCCAAATCACATGGATGCACGTTGAAAACACCCTTCTACAGCAATATAGTCTGTATGGAGGGTGTGTTGAAGTGTATACTCAACCGTGTCAGGAACGTGTATGTGATGCGACGATCAGTGGTATTGTCACAGCCCATTGATTCTGTGCGATAGGCCTGGATGAAGGTAAGACAACGCATACTGGCTATCCTCAACTGGCCTAGGTTTGAACATAATCCCTCATGCAGGGATAATTGAGAAACTCTCCCAGCTGGGGATTAAACCTCATGTCACTAGATGGGTAACCAACTGGCTCGCTGACAGAACACATACTGTGAAAGTTGGTGAATCAACCTGTACCAGTAGAGCTGTCATCACTGGTCTCCCCTAGGGATCTGTGCTTGGCTCTTTACTGTTTGGAATCTATTTCTCGAGAGTTCAGGCTAAAATATATGGCTTTTGTTGTTTGCAGATTCTTGCATACTGGATTCCATCATTGAGTCCACCTATGATGATAACATACTACAGGATGGGCTACCACAAACAAATGATTGGTGACAAAACCACACAGTCTTTATTTTGGCCTTCTGCAAAGTGGAATTCCCTGTTAATTACATCATTGGCAACAATCCCGCTATCCTGAAACATAGTGATGCAAGCTCTGGGAACACACATATATAACAATCTGATCTTTTACCACCAAGTGTCCACACTGGTATTGAAAGCCTATGTTGTGCACATCATAAACCACACCATTGTATTCAGATCTCAGGAGCATATTACAGCACTGTACTCAAACCTCATCAGGACACTAATATAGAGTACAGTACTCTCTTTTTCATGTACTTCACCAGACACATGCAGCCGCTGGAGAGACCACACAGGTTATTCGCCAAGAAAACACTGTGCATACAAACCATGCCATGATGTATGTGGATAGACTGAAATCCATGTCACTGTAAACTGTATCATATAGGATGAGGTGACTTTTGTTTCAGGTCCAGGCCAGTCTCTGACTCTGCCCTAGTGGGAATAATGCACATCCACAAATCAAATATAGCTGATGATATCAGCAGTGTCTACTGATGAGAATATGGCAATAACAGTGTCACACATGCTGGTTTTAAAGGGTCTCTGTGATAGCATGCAAGTTAGCACACACACACACACACACACACACACACACACACACACACACACACACACACACACACACACACACACCAACTGACTGCAGTGAGAATAGAAACCCTACCTATCTAGGTGCACAGACTACAGAAGTCTATATTTAAGGCAAGTTCCACAACTCAAATCTGACTTGGAGTGCCTCAGACAACACTTTATAGCTGATGACATCAGCGGGGTCACGTGATGAAAATATGGCTATAACAGTGTCCTATATGCTTTTGCAAAAGGCTCTCTGTAATGTCAAGGAAATGCACATCCACCCCAGTTGACTGCAGTGAGAATAGAATCCCTACCTATCTAATTAGAGAGGCTACAGAACTCTGTACTTAATCCAAGCACTGCATCTCAAGTCTGACTTAGATTGTCTCAGACAGCACTATAGCTGATGACATCAGCGGTGTCTGGTGAGCAGAATATGGCAATAATAGTGTCCTACATTCTGGTGTAAAAGGCTCTCTATAATGTCAAGCAAGTACCAACACACATCAGTTGACTACAGTGAGAGTAGAAACCCTACCTATTTATATACCCAAACCACAGAACTGAGTACTTTATACAAGTGCTACAGAACAAGTGTTAGTCTTACATGACTGCGGGTCAACTTATAGTGGATGACATCAGCAGGACATGTTGGACAGAAGATGTTGGGAGGCCTGCATGAAATGGATGTGTAGGCATGTGCAAGTATCAAAATACTGTCAATTCATGGCATTGGAGTGATAACTGTAGGATGCACACTTCTTCTCTTTTAGCTAGACATACACAGATACACAGTTGACTGCAGTGAGAACATAACCCTTACCTAAGTACACAGACTACAGAACTCAGTACTTTACACAAGCGCCATGGCACAGGTCTGACTTTTACAAGACTGCAGGTCAACTTATAGGGGACAACATCAGCAGGTCATGTTGGAGAGAAGATGTTGGGAGGCCTGCATGAAAAGGATGTGTAGGCATGTGCAAGTGTCAAAATACAGTCAATACATAGGATTGGAGTGGTAACTGTAGGATACACACTTCTGCTCTTTTGGTTAGACACACACACGCATAGTTGATTGCAGTGAGAACAGAACCCCTAACTAAGTAAACAGACTACAGGACTCATTACTTTATGAAAGTTCAATGGCACAAGTCTGAGTTTTACAAGACTACAGGTCAACTTATAGTGGATGACATCAATAGGGCATGTTGGACAGAAGATGTTGTGAGGTCTGCATATGTTCATAGCTTCACAGGGTCATAGGAGATTACTAGCCTAATGGCCCTAGAGCAATTATAACCCTAGCCATATAAAAACACAAATTCCCTTATTGACCATAGTTAGATGGTCTTTGTTAGCAGAGCGATTTTGTGATCAGCAGTGATTGCCCCTGTCCATGAGGGATATAGGTGCTACCCCAGGGGTGAATTTACAATCACCCATCCAGATATCAAGGTTGCGCTTGAATAGGGTATTTGAGGAGCACTGCTTCACATGCAGTGGAAGCCTATTACAGAGGAGTGACCATCACTGAGAGATATATCTGTCTTCCCAGCATGCTCGATGTATGCCATAGGCTAGGCTGAGATCCCTGGAACAAGTTATTCTTTTCCAATTTGATTTGCAGATATCCAACATTTCCAGTAGGGCAGGGTTTGAGTCTGCTCTGTAGGCCAGGCATAGGTTACCTTTCAGCAGCCAAGTACAGTGACAGGTCTTTCAGTCTTTCCATGTATGTCATGTTTTGGAGGCCCTGGATTCTTCCGGTCACAAACCTCTGTCTTTTCTCCAATTGCTGCAAGTCTGGTGAGGTACAGACAGAAGGGAGCATTGTACTCAATTATTGGTCTGATAAGGGTAGAGTACAGCAGAGTTATGACCTCCCTGGTCTTGGATGTGATGGCCTTATTTATGAGGTGCACAATGTGGAATGTGCATTTCACCACTATGGACACATAGAGATTGAAGTGTAGATTCCTATCAACATGTGTTCCCAAGTCTCACAAAAGTGTGTTTGATCTTAGAGGGTTGGTATGTCTGCCATAATTAGCAGAGGTAGTTTATTGCCTAAGTGGACAATAAGGCATGTTTTACTTTAAGGTTTAGTCAGTGAGTTTGGAACCAATCATTTGTCTGTGTTAACTCCTTCTGTAATCTGTTAACATAGTTGGGGGACTCTATATGACTGTGTGCAGCTGACAGTCATCTGCAAACTTGGTAAGCCACATGCCATCTAGCTTTGCCTAGACTTCCAAGAATTTTTTTCCCAACAGTTGAGGGCTGAGCACAGATCCTTATGGTATTCCACTGGTAGAGGTGCAGTCCCCAACTTAGACAGTGTGTGTTCTGCCAGTTGGCTATCCATCTAATTAATGTATTGGTTAATCCCCAGATAGTGGATTTTCTTGTATGATATCTGAAAAGGGATAGTGCCAAAGGCCTTGGATAACTCAATGGAGGCAGTATGTCCTATTATCTCTCATCCAGGTCCTTGGGATCAGTATCAAAGATGTCCACTAGATTTAATAAGCAATCTACCCTTGACAAAACCAAAATGGGACAGGTGAAGTGTGTTGAGAGTCACCTATGTACCTGTGGATAAAGTCCATGCTGATTCCTTCACTAGCCTTGCAGGTAAGGCTTTTTAGGCTTATGGGTCAATAGTTCTATTTCTGCATGTTAACAGATCCATGTGCATTGCATATCATAATATATTTGATATTAATTTCTGTAGTATATGTGATATATGTGTGAAAAAAGTACTGAGACAACAGGGTTGCAGTGTGTGGGGGAGGCAACACATGGCTGTATTGTAAATATGTGACATATTGTTATAGAGGGCCTTTAGTTTGTTATGTTTCCAAATGTAATTTCATGTCATAGACAGGAAATGGACAGTAAACAGCAGTAATATATAAAAATATTTACTTTTCCATAGCACAGCGAGCAGTGGGTTTGTGCATGTCAGCTATACATTTACAATACTTTCCATGTTTATGCATAGTTAAGCAGTGTGCAAATGTGAGCCGCATTGCAAAAGGTCTGAGAGTTAGTACTGAGTCTGTGAAACACCCATGCTGCTTAACTGACTCTGTAACAGCAGGTGTAAATGCATTGATACATTTTTTTGAACTCAGATGGTACCGGGTTTGAATCCAGGTATATTTAATACTTTTAAATACTTTTAACTAAACAGTGATAATGCAATGACATGAATTCTTCAAAGTACGAGTGTTGCTGTGTGTTGTCATAGTGCAGCGGTGCTAAGCGGCATTGCTTGATCATAACCACAGCATTGTACTGCAGGTCACAGTTGCTTGGCATTGCTGTGCAATGCAAAACTCCACATAAACATAGAGGCCAAAAAGTGAAGGGATCCATACCACTCAGCTTTACCTAATTCCTTGGAATTTACAGGTTTTGAGGGCAAAATAATAGGGTGCCACACATTTCCAAGTTGCCCCTTCAATTCTTGATTCGTTTTTTTGTATTTATTTACAATTTTAAAGAATGGCTGACATCATCACATGTGGGGGTGTGCGTGATAACATGAGCTTCATGTTGGAGTCACAGTCTCTGAAACGTGGGAGATTTAAAAAAAAAAAAACTTCAGTTGTTTACAGCTGCAGTGCAGCCTGTCCACCCATGTGGTAATCTATTATTCAGATCTGAAGACTAAAGTCTTTGTAGTGACAAAAGTGTATGAAAAATGTAGAAGGGATAACACTGTGGAAAGTAGGAAGCAGCACCTTTAATTAACGCTGTTGTTTGTGTAGCTTCACATTTTAGGTGGCACTCTAGTCTGTAGTGAACTAGAGAAGTGACTGCAGTGTCGGGGTGTTTTGGAAATCACCTCAGTAACTTAGTTTCAGTTTTCACCCCTATCTTCTGCAAGTGGGTGAATCCAGCAGTCCAGGTCTGATTAGATAAAGTGTGCTTGAGCTAAAAGGAGTGCCACTAGGTACTCACACATGGACTGCATTGGTTTGCTGTAATGAAATGAAAAACCTGTGAACCACACAGGAACTGGTAAACAAATAAAACCGCCACCCACAATGATGACCTGGCATTGGTTTACTGTACTTGTTCATTAAATGGTGCTTGCTTTCCCTCGTTTGGTTAATGGTGACCAGTGACCACTCAAGTTAAGAGTGACAACTGTGTGGGTGCCTTTAGGGAAGCAGCATAATGAAGAACTCAACAGAAGGAATAACAGCAATTATTCTGGATGTTTAGGCACGAGTCGCACAACCAAGTGAAGAAAGGAGTTTACTTACAGTAACTGTTGAGGGAAAATAGCCAGTAAGCCAAGTGGCAAAAGACTTATAAATACATGGATTATTGTGCACATCCTGTAGACACCTATATGAACGAGGATTAATGCATTTGTTTACATATTTATTTTACCTAACTATAGCTTAGAATTTGTGTTGCCTTTTTCTTTTTTTATAATGGATATAAAGCAGGAGAAGATTATTGTTGCTTAACTTGGAGCTGCATTCAGTGAGTTGATTTCCCAGCTACATTTGGCATTAAGTGCTGGAAGTTCTCTTTCCATTCCTCACCCTCCCTTTCTGTGGCTATGTATGCAGATGTCTTTTCCCATCCCATATGGAGCAGCCGCAGCAGATTATGAACATGGAAAGGAAACAATTTTCACTTAAAAACTCCAGAGTTGTTGTACAGTGCAAACTTAATCTGGAAAAGCAGCTTGAGGTTATTCACACACTCTATGTTGCTCTCACCACAGATATATTATGATGCATACTAATATAGGTTCAAAATGTTGTATCAAATGAGATTATAATTTTATGAATATTTATTGATTAGTTGAATGTCACAGTTGTATTAGATAGGATATGGGTTGATACATATTAAAGACTACATGAAACAAATAGTTTGGTAGACTGTTTACAGTAGCCCCAAGAAGGGAAATGTTCCAGCATATTGCAGTACAAGCCTGAATGTTTAGATTGCTATCACTGGGGGAGACTCAGATCATTTATTTTCTCAGCTCTCTTGAAATACCAAGAATAGAACTTTAGGAGCTGATCTTAATCTTAAAGGCTTGTAGTAGCAAAACCAGACCCAAAAGAAGTGGGTATGGATGATTTTTTTTTATTTATTTTTAATGACATTTTATTTGATTTCCTCAGGTCTATGAATGCTGATATTATTTGTTTATAACTGTAGTAATTCAGATTTTTGAGGACAAGGCACTCGGTTTGCTTCCCATTTATTGTTTTAAGAGAATTTATTGAGACATTCACTCCGGTTGGTAATCTTTACTGCCATTTCTAAACACTATTTTATGGTAGATCAAGTATAACAAAGACAAAGGAAAATAGGTTATTTATATTAGACACAAAATATAACCAAAAACAATAGTGTTTTATTTATATTTTCATCTGAGCTTGTATCAAACTTTGAACTTGTTTAAAACTAAAAGCAAGTTTCTTTTATAAAAATAAAATTAACTGATAGTAATCAATTATTCTAACAACATTCTAAGAACAATATTTGAAATCTGTCCCTATTTTTGGGTCTTTGCCGCCTCATTATTTAAGGCTTTATCCAGCTTTCTTGTGTTAGTAAGTTGAAAAGTATGCTCAGTGGCCACATATCAGAGACACAGACCAGCAAGTAGTCAAACTTTTGTAATCAGCATCCAGATTTTTGGTCAGTTATACCTACTTTTGATGGACCTTTGTCTAGATTTTTTATGTTTCCAGGTTGAGAGGTATGAAGGGATCCATTGCTTTTTCGGCTACTTGTGTGTGTTGTGTGTGATTGTATTTTTTGACTGGATTATAGGTGTTAAAATGGGACAGATAGGAAAGTGGTGAAACAGGGATCAAGCAGGGGGAAGAACAAAAGGAAAGCGATACAGGAATGTGCAGGAAGGAGGTAGGTAAGAACCATAGCTATCCATTTCTTCAGCAGTAAAACCTGTTAATATGTCCAGAATATTACTTGAATTTGGTCTGTTGTATAGCCAATTGGACAGAATCAATGATGTCAAGAAGACGTGTGTGAAATAGAGAGTGACAGTATGTATGGGATGATTTTTTTTTTTTTTTGTGGGAGAGGTGCCCATTTTTTTAATTCAGTAAGACTGAGGTGGGTGGGTTTGCATAATTATGTATACAAATTTTATGTTAATCAGCATCCAGATTTTTGGCCAGTTATACCTACTTTTGATGGACCTTTGTCCACCTCTACTATCTCCTGGTTCTCTAGCTACCTCAGCAATCATTTCCAGTCAGTTAAATGCCTTTTGCTATCTCCCCAGAACTTCCTATAAAGATCGGGGTCCTCCAAGGTTCAATACTGGGCCCACTACTTTTTAATATATTCTTCAATCAGTTATTTATATCCATGTCACAGTCATCACTGGTACAATATGCTGATGACTCTGCAATCATCACCATAGCCAAGTACCTCCCAGATTTACTTACAACTCACAACTCTTTTTTGTCTATCGAAAACTGGCTCAACAAGAACCAGATAATCCTAGACGCAAAAAAGACTAAACTCTTATTCTTTGTCCCACAAACCATGAATCATATTAAACCTTCTTTCTCTATCACTTCCCCCATTAACACACCCATCACAGTTGAAACTCACATCAAACTACTCTGGGTCATCATCGATGACCAGCTGAAATTTGACCTACATGTACTCAGTAACATTAAAATAAACACAAGAACTAGGACTCCTCTACAGGAACGAAATGTTTTTATCCAGTAAAGCCAAGGCAGCCCTATCCCATGCCTAGCTACTACCAACCCTTCTCTATGGCTCTCAAATCCTTACCAACTTACAAACCAAACTTCTCTCTAAACTGGAATCTACTTATAACAAGGTGGCCAAATTTGCTGCTGAACACCGACACTATACTCACCACTGCTTAGTACTCAGTAAACTAAACTGGCTAGAGCTTTCCAACAACCTTCTCCTCTGTCAGCTACAGATAATTCACTCTATTCTATATTAGCACTCTTTCTGTCCCAGCATTAACTCTGTCATCTCCCCCTACTCCCCACTTAGAACTCTTTGGAGCTCAGAACAATATCTCCTTTCTATATACAAGCCAAAGATTAACATTGGCAAGAACCTCAACAGCTATTCCCCAGCTGACAGCTGGAATAAACTTCCACTATGCATTCAAAATATTAAGCCTAAACACCAGTTCAGAAACACTGTAAAAAACCCCTAAGCAATACAAGACTATGTCAGTGCAATTATCCCCCCGATTGACCTTACTCCTCCCTCCCTACTTGCTTCCCCCCTTCTTCACCCCTGTGTCACCCAACTTCCTTTCATTACCACTATACTTCTCTACACTACTCCTTCTTATTATTGCTTCTCCACCTTGCCCCTGTCTATTTACTATAGATGCTAATAGGAATTATTGTGCCTTACTGCTGAACAGAAGATGGCAAATGTAAATATTTTATTTGTGTCATTTTTACTCTGTACTATACCGGATGTACTATGCTGATATTTGAATCTATATGTCACTCATTTTAAACTAAGTTTAATTTTTTCTTTATCTATGTATTATGTTACTTTAGTTACATGATTAAGTGTATATGCTTTTTGTGGAGCTTTTCTCTCCAGTTCTCCACTGTAAAAGGGCTCCAACCCAGCTGGACTAACCCAGTCAACAAATGTAAAATAAATAAATAAATAAATAAATAAAGAGAGGACTGCCAGGTAAGGGATGTAGGTATGTCTCAGTCAGGTAAGTTGAGTAGCTGAGGAAACAAATGCAAACAAACAAGACAAGAGACAGGACAGTGAGGGACACAAACATTTGGGGGACACTATGACTGGGTAAGGGAGAGGACAATCCAGGCTCATGCCCACCAACTTTGGAGACAATGAGAATTGAGTCCTCACCCACTGGACTGTCGTCACTGTCCCCTTACTCTGCCAGAAGCTGGAGTGCTTGGAATCTTTTCCTCCAATGGACCATGAGGGAAAGCAGCTTCTCCATCCAGCATAGGTGTACACCAGTGGGGCGGTGCATGACCCTATGCACCAACCCTGGCATCTCCCAGTGGGTGAAGAAATAACCACCTCTGCCACTATTCCCAGAAGGTACCACTGTGTCACTCCTACCTGAAGGCACAAGTAGTGCAGGAGCAGCAGAGGCAGTGCTGGCAGGCTGGTTCCCAGAAATGCTGGGCATCAGTGCTGGACCCAGATGAACGGAGCAGACTGATCTACTGTAGCTGGCCTACCTAACTGTGCTGTATAGCATTTAGTGATATGGTACACACGGATGACATGGAGACATTTTGCTGACACATAATAGAAAATAAAATAAGAGAGCTAAGGATTGGGGTGAGAGGAAAAAAAAAGATAAAATTAGTACCATCATATGTGACATGCAATCCACATACATACAATTATGCAACTCTTTTATCTGAAGTATTACATTTAAGTGTACATCCTAACAGATGCACACTATACTACAGATTGCTGAAAGTAATCCTTGAAATGTGCTTATATTGCACATATGCATGTTCCAGTTATAAAGATTATAGTTTACAGCAGGCCATTTGTACCATTGGTATATAGTTTTTAATTTAATGTAAATATTATTGAAAAATAACAGTATTGCATAGTTGTGTATGCATTTGAACCTGCAACCTCTGACTACAGTCTAATTTTGGACTCCTACAATCGGTTTGTACTACAGACTAATGCATGCATACTTGCTTTTACACCCCGGGATTCATAAAGCTTGTGCCAGGTGCAGGCGTAGCGTAGGCATTCTAACACCAAATATGGCCATCGAGCAATCCAGGTACGAGCTGTTCCCACATGCACTACCTGCGTACACTGCGCCCGCACAACTCCCAGGCCCTGTATGCTAATTACTCCATGTGCAGCAGTGTAGCATGCAAATGAAGGAATGTAGTGATCCAGGAAGTGGTGCAGGCATAGTGTAAGCATGCAGAAAAGTAAAACGTAGAAAACGGTTTACATTTTTGCAAATATAAAATCGGAGCCATGACAGCCGACCAAACACATGTATTATATTGTTAATATATGCCAATGGCTAAATATATAGCCATTGGCATAAAAAAACATGTACAAAATATAAAATTAACATTTTATATATATATATATATATATATATATAGTCGTGGAAGCACAAGGCAGCGGCGCGCAAAGGGGATCGCAAGGAAAATATAAAAATATAGAATAAAACTGCAATGTAACACATATCATGATTTCCCTATAATAGTCAATGGCAGGCATGCTACACCATACTGTGGCACAAGGGTTGCTAAGGGGCTGTGACAGTGTTATGCACGGTAGCTAGGTATTCATAGGCGATGCCATGCAAATGAGAGGAGTAATAGTGAATCACAGATTCCCTGCTGGTGTAAGGATGCACCTCACAGCGTAATGTTATAACACTGAGGTGTGCCCTTGAGATAAAGATGACATCAAGAGAGGGGTGTGTCGCCATTGCTGTAAGCACATTGGAGCATTGCTAAACTGGTTTGCCCCTAGCTAGGCAAAGCTGCAGGATAGGGGTGTGTTGAACTGGCCATAGCTTTGCTTAGCTGAGAGTACACAAGGTAACTGAGTATGCATGTGAAAAGAGATGAAAACGAGCGTAAATTGCCCGGCGTGCACTGCAGCTGAAACAGGAAGAATATAGGAAAAAAAATAAGGAAATGCTGCAGCAGGGAAATTGGAGTACAAATGACTAATTAACACCTAGGAGCCTACAGTGGGCCATTGACAACAGCTAACAAGGCTGCAAGCAGCTACCTGTAGAACAGGAAAGGGGAGGGGCTGTACTGCAAAGAAAACAGTAAAGTGTCAAAGCAGAACAAAGCCGGTTTGCAGTATATCAGCTACAAGACACATTTTGCCAAGACTGGGTAGGGAAACTACAAAACAAAAAGGATGGCAGGTGGATGCATGCCTGATAATGGGAGGGGATCCAGGTTTAAAAGTGAATTAAAGGGCAACAGAGTAATCAAAGCAGGCAAGCATAACTCCACAGTAAAGGCCCTACACTTGCAGTACTCATTGTAAAACCCATAATTAAGACACTCTGCAGCTGGAATAGCTCATACACACCCAATGACATCAGCAGCATCCATAGTGCAATAGTATAAAGTGTGAAAGCACCTCACACACGTGTGTATTCCCATACACTCTGCACCAGTGGTGTATACAGATGGGGAACTTTTAGTATGTGCATGTTAGGGGCTGCCATAGCTTTGATTCACCAGCATGTGTTGGAGACTGAAGGTGGTGTGGTGTATGATGCACACGACCACCTCAGGCACCAGAGGAGGAGGAGAGTGTTCAGACTTAGGGTAACCTACCAGGGGCTACATGATCTGGAGATAGTAGAACATGACAGGGTGGACAAGGACATCCTACAGCAACTTGTGGAGCTGTGCCGGCCATGCCTCCGAGCCAGAACAAACAGAGGGGTACCCATCCTAGTGGATACAAAGGTATGCATAAGCCTGAGAATACTAGCTACAGTTACCTTTCAAAGACCAACTGGGGATATCATGGGGATCTCATGGGCATCAGCATCCAGGGTACTACACCAGTTCCTGGATGCCATGTTACCACATGCCAATGAGCACATATACTTCCCCCAAATGCAGGAGGAGTTGGCCAGCAATATGTGTCTCTTCCACCATGTGGCAGAATACCCAGAGCTACTGGGTGCAATAGACTGCACGCACATACACATCAGGTTACCACCTGGTGAGCAAGGTAGGCACTATACAAACCACAAGGGATACCCCTCCATCAACTTCCAGGTTGTGTGCAATGCGCAGGGCATTATCATGGATGTGTGTGGTGGCAGCCCTGGAAGCTATCACGACTCCCACATCTGGCATGCCTCACAGTTGTATCAGTTATTTGTCAGGGGGTACATCCCAAATGGCCACCTGGTGGGGGATGCTGGCTATGCACTGGAACCATGGATGATGATTCCCATCAGAAATGCACACACACCCATGCAGGAATGCCATAATGAGGCACACACACAAACCTGAATCATCAAAGAATCTGCATTTGGGATACTGAAATCATGGTTCCATTGCTAGGACATATCTGGTGGAGGCTTGCCATACTCTCCTGCACGTGTGCCCACATCTTCAATGTATGTGCCATGCTACACAATATGATCCTGCGGATATAGCTGCAGCAGGGACAGAATGGTGAAGGCCCTCACAGCCCACCACCATTGCTAAGGGCCCCACAGGCACAGAGGTACTCAGACCACGAACACCCTGAGCCAGCCCCAGTAGGCAGATGGAGGTATGCCCAGTATGCCCATGCCTTGGCAAGGAGGGAACATATAGCACACACACTGACAGTGTAGGCACCTAGGGACTGACACCTTTCTCCACCTGCACACACAGTAAAAATGGATGGCACACACACAAGACTACCTGTAAATTGTCATGTATAGGCAGTCTACTGTGTGCATCCAACATAGGCAGCCCTCAACTATTGCACACACAACTGCCATTGGCACAAGGTAAGTCTACACCTGAACAGTAAATTAAGCTATCAGTATGTGCTGATATTGTATGTATAGGTTCATAGGTAGGTACTTGGCCAACTGCCAGAGGCCATTCATAAGCCTAGCCAAAATGTGTCAGCTTTTGCCACTCCATTGATTTATTAACTGTCCCTCTGTGGAGCAGAGCCATTGGCGGGATCCCTGGGGTGCATCTACTGTTCCCCATCCATTCTTCATGGGTTCTCTTGCAGTGTTTGTGAGGGGCTCTGTATAATGTAGTTAGGGATGTTGTTCCAAAGTATGGGGAGTGTCTGTGACAGGAATCCATCCCTCCAGCATCTTCCAGTTATTATTGTGGCAAGTTTCAGCTCACTGTAGTTTGTGGCTCAATGTGACATGGATTCCCATAGGTGGAGCATATCCATTAAGCCTGAGTTTGACATGGCTGTGTTGGCCAGCAGAGATCATCTCTGGGTAAACGAGATGCCACTGAGTAAAGGAGGAGTTTATTCAGTCTGGCTGCATAGGGCATATGTTTGAGGCCAGTAATCCCCTTGGCGAGGTACATTCCTGGACCTTCCAGCTGTTGGAAGTGCCTTCTGAGGTAAATCCCAATTGGGGTATTATACCCTATGATAGGACTGATGAGTGATGAGTAAAAGGGCACTGTAACCCCAGTATGTCTAGATGGGAACCCTTTAGTAATCAGATGGCCTATATAGAAGGATGTTCTAACTACTTTGGAGATATGATTGTCAAAGGGGAGATCACTACCGACCTTAGTCCCCATTACCCCATTACTTCATCCATATTAAATTAGCTGCCACTTATGTGTTAATATGTGGGTGCTTAATATTCTACAATGGAATGACGATACAGTTAGCAGCACTTGGCTGGAGGCCATGACGTTGACACCCTGTGTCGGTCTCTGTGAGGCCCCTTGAGGGATGTCTGTGTCAGCTGGACTATCAATCATGACTCCCAGTTCTCAGCCATTGCCAAACATGGTCTGCCGTAGTCCACCTTTGTTTGCCTGTACCTCTGAGAAGTATATGCCAAACAGTATGGCTCCAAGGATTGAGTCATGTGGGACACCAGTCATGCCTGGTCAAGAGTTGGACTTGGAAACCGCTAGTTGTACCATGTGGGTTCTGTGTGTAAGCCCATTGGCAATCCAACCTGTGATGTATGGGTGTATGTACAGGCTGGTGTGCTTATCAATAATACCTGAGTGGGGCATGGTATCAAAAGCCTTGGCAAGATCCAGGTAGAATGTGTGAACCACCTCTCCCATCATCTAATGTCTTGGTGACTGTATGTAAGACGTCAAACAAGTTCAGTAGGCATGAACTGCACTCAACCAAGCTGACCTAGGTTGGGTCATGTGTTTGGAGGTTATCAATGTCTTTGTTAATGAGTGCCATGAGAATGCGATCCATACCATTGCAGACCCAGCTAGTCAGGCTTATGGGGTGGTAGTTACCATGGTCAGTTGTGATTCCACCTTGATGGAGTGGAATAACGGTTGCCACATGCCATTGTATGGGCATGTAGTCTGTGGAGAGGCTGAGGTTGAAAAGCTTAATTAGGTGGGGGGGCTCAGGTTGTCTTGTACAGCTTGCAACATGCAGTCTGGGACAACATCTGCCTCCAATGACACTGTGTTCTGCTGTTAGAGAGGTCCATTTCCACCTGTGTGTCTCTGATGTGTGGGATACTGTACCTTTCGGGTAGTGTTGTGGGCTCTTTAGGGGGTGAAGTATACATTGAATGTATCTGCAAGGATGTTGGTGATATCAGTAGGGTCAGCATATTTTGTGCTATATTTCACCAGCACAGTGCAAATCTGGGTCTCACCACTTAGATCCTTGACATAGCCAAAGAAGGCTTTGTGGTTATCTTTCGAATCCTTGCGTATTTTCCTGCTGATGTTAGCCTTGGATGATGTCATGAGGGACCTACGTATCATACTAATAGTGGTCATGGATGTCTGCCCTTTGTGGGATTTGCTATTTGTCTGGAACACTGTCCTAATTCTCTAGTATAGCCTGTTTATTGCAGGGGTCCACCAGACTGGTGCCCTTGTCTAGGAGGAGTGAGTCTTGGTTTACCAGTGATGGCACGATCCATACATCCATGTAGGTGCTTATAGATTGCATTTGTAAATCTGTTTGTATCTTGAGCAGTGTTTCCCCTTAGCATGGGGGCTGCAAAACCCCCCACCCCGTCACTAGTAGTGTACATTTAGCTGTAGGAAAGGTATACACTGTGGTTTCCATGGGTGGGGGAGATGTTTGGGTGTGAAAACAGTGAATAGTTCATGGTCAGATCTAACCAGTGACCGGTTAACCTCTGCTGTGGTGCACCTGTTGCCCATGTTGGTGATGACCACTTATAGTATGTTTCCACCCCTCGTTAGGGAGGTTACCACCAGATTCAGGACATATGAGGTGATAAATTCCAGGAAGCGCTGGGTCTGGAAGTGAGTACTTGAGTAAGTTTCCCAGTTAATGGTAGGGTAGTTGACATCGACTAATGCCAGGGTGTGCATTAGGACTGTCATATTCTCCACTGTCTCCAGGTAGGTGGAGTGGTGGTCCTGGGTCATGGAGGGTGATCTGTAGCAGGCCACAGTTTACATTGCAGTTGTGGCTGATGTTAGCTGCACATGGATGATCTCAGAGGTATCATGCTGCCCCACTAACCTGGAGGTGTAGGTATCCCTGATGAATATGGATACACCCCCTCCATGTCTGTGTCAGTCCATGTTCTGTGGCTGAAATGTGTGGTATGGGTTGTAGTCTGGTACTGCTGGTGTGCTCTCAAGAGCCTTAAGACAGGTCTCAGTTACTGCACAGATGTTGACGTTGTAAATCCTGAGGAGTGCTGTGAGTGCATGCATGTTGTGATCACAACCCTGGTGTTGAGTAGCATAACCCTCATTGATTCTGCTATTGTGCTGTTTATGGAGCTGGTATTCACCTTTGAGACTCTCCTAAAAAAGGCACCATGGGGGCACCAATAGCCTTGGCCAGTATTCCAAAGCTTAAGGCTGACACATAAGCCGGTATGGTATTGTTGCATGCATGTTTCCCATCTGTGCTTGTTTCTCATCTCTCCTGTAGGTAACCTACTGGTAAGCAATAGAAAGCCTTAAATTTATACAAGTCTTCTAGCTTCCAAGATAGGCTTATGGAGTGACTAAGTATCAGTGTTCTGTATGTTCTTGCTGTACTTAACTGTTTCCTGACTACATGGTGATTTCTCACTGTATATTGTGATCTGAAAGTCTGTTTATTCACATATTATGGCTGTAATGGCCTGCACTTTAAAGGTTCACAGATAGCATACTACCTATCTGCCCAAGGGCAATTAGAAGCATAGCTACAGTGTGTTGGCTTTCTCTGCACCATTGATGAAGTAACTGAGCCTCTGCCAAGCATAGCCAATGAAGCAATTCCAGGCAGAGTTGCCGGAAGCTGTTGAAGACTGGGGTGGTGGAGGGTGATAGGGGCACTTAGTGATCTAAAGAGGGCATGTTAATATGACAATTCAACACCATTCAATTTCTCCAACAGGTCTTGCAGCTATCAAACTGGACAGGCTCTGCCACCACCTGGCTGTATGGTTCTGGGACACATGATCCCAGGGGTGTATATTCTGTTACCCATTCACACAACAAGGTTTCCCTTGAAGTGTGTCATTGAGGAGCTATGCCTAATGTAGTTAGGAATGTAATGCATTGTCTCACATTACATTTGTTATATGTTGTTATTTCAAGAGTAAGTGAAGCTCAGTGGGTTTGGGGGCCTCCGCCCTTTGCTTAGGCTAGCTTACACATAGAAACCATCTAAATAGGAAATAGGCGGAAGCAACGTTAATGTCAATAGTGTAATGGTTGCAGCATCTGCATAGTATCTGTGCATTCGAGGTCCCACTCCCAATAGAGTCAGAGATGTTTATCATGTTAAAAAGTATACCTTAACCACAGCTTGCATATATAGGTAGTAATCGTCTGTATAATAAACATTCGAAACATCCATATAAGCCCATGTGTGCTGGAGAGTAAAGTCAACAGAGAATGTAATGTTATGTAAGCACATAGTGTGATGTTACTTCATTGAAATGTATATATCCTGAGTAGTTAGCGGATGTGGCCGTGTTTGCGTGCACAGGTTATACATTACAAAGTTTAACTGTGTTTAACTGCTTCTATAATGTCACACAAACACTTTTAAACATGCTTACAACTGCTTAAATGAGCCTTATTCTGGAGTAAAAAACATTTTTAAAGCACCGCAGGTGTTGAATCCTGGACCATGCACACTATAGTCATGGGACTTACCACTAAGCCAACTGAGGTGTATACATGTTTCACGGTCATTAGACTACACCTTATACCACATGCATTCCACTGTAATGACCACAAATGGGACAGTCACTTTGTGTACATATTTACAGTACATTGTAATGTACTGTAGTTTGTGAACCAACACATACAAGTCTACATATGTATTACTGCTACAAATTAATACAATATATATATATATATATATACACATAAAAATATATATATATATATATATATATATATATATATATATATATATATATATATATATATATATATATATATATATATACACACATGTCAGTGATATCTGCATATAGATATAAAGATATTTATATATATATTATGCAGTTACATTAATAGCCATATATATAAACATCTATGAACACACTTCGTGACACAGAAGCATTCCAAAGGAATTGAAGTGTACACAAAACACATGCAGCTCTGGTATTATAACTATTAATATTAACCTAATTGACCGTAGAAGGGATGGTTGTTGTGTATGTGAAAATTGGGGTGGGGAGGAATGATGGGTAATGAAATCATGCATCAAGGACAGCTGGGTTGGATGTTCAATAAGTGAACTGGAGGGGTATACATGGAGTATGGGGACAATATAAAAAGGACAGAAAACAAGAACTTTTCTCATTCATAATACACCCTGTCATGTCACATTGCAACACCTAATTTCACAAACATATGAACATTAACATGTATCAGACATATGTACAGCAAATGACTGTCACATTTGTTTTCAGTAGTGAGGAATACCTGTAGTAAAATGTATATTCTAAACACCATAACATTTGTACATATCTCAGATGCCTTAGTGGTAAAGTCAGTGACTGTAATGTTCATGGTCCCGGGTGCAAGGGCCGTTAAGTTATTTTGAGGGCCAGAATAAGGGCTGTTGGATGCAGGTGGATTAAAGCACTTTTAAGCAGTTGTAAGTGGGTTTCCACAGGTTTGCGCGATGGTAAGCGGTGCTTAAACACGGTAAACGGAGAAGCGCTTCACAGGTTTAACCTTTGCTTAACGTCACACAGACCACGGGCAAACCTGCTTACAACCACTTAAATGTGCGTTATTCACACTTTCCTTACCAGTGCCTACTCTGAGAGGTAAAATAATAACACCTTCCAACATTAGAACCCACAACCATGTACTCCACCCTCAGAGTAACCTACCACTAAGCTACCTGAGATGTACCTATCTCAGTTGTGTATGCAGACAGGTTAAAACACAAAAGGGAGGAACGTGTTGAAATAGGACAACCTGCCATGTACCCAATGAAAGGTGTATGCTGATATATATATATATATATATATATATATATATATATATATATATATATATATATATATATATATATATATATAGACAGAGAGAGAGAAATATATAGATATATATATAGAGAGAGAGATACATAGAGACATGCCAATATATACAGATCTACATATATATGTAGATATATAGATAGGTTAAAAACATCTACACATCTATGGAGGTACAGATAAACGTATGCAATAATATATATTTCTATATATATATATATATATATATATATATATATATATATATATATATATATATATATATATACATACACACACACACACACACACACACACACATACATACATGTGTGTAGACAGCATCCGAAGTGTTCATATCTGAGTATAACATGGACCATAGCAATCACACATTCCACCTCCCCCAAACAATATGAACATAACATATGAAGAGTATATTCCAATACACTATTACAAATATGTTCTATGGACACAGTCACGAACACAGCTGCAATGACTGCAAATATCCATGACAGAAATACAAAGACAGCTTTAATTTATCAAAACGTTATTACATTCCAATGTATTGCCAAAAGGATTCAAGGACTAACAGTACCTGCATGCTATACAGGAAGCATTTAACAGTGCCTTAATGAATCAGCCTGCAATTATCATAGTATTAGTCCACTAAGGGATAAGTGTTCACATAGGGAAAGAACACCCACACACATATAGAAGTTGTATAAAAGGGGTTCCTACACACCTCCATTTCCTATGTACACCCACCATCTACCCCACAACCAAAATAATTACATCAATTCATACTGCCATACCATAATCAATTATTCAACTACTGTACAACATCTGCTGAAACCTTAACATACCTGGACACAGACACACTAACATGGCCCTATGTGAAATAGTTGCTGTTATACAGTTGAACAGCTGCTAATGTTACAGGGTTTGTATGAACTAATCCCGTTTCGGAGGGATGAAAGGTTCATACACCAGGAAGTGTTACCGAGTACTGATACACATTAACACCAAACTAAGTATGTCTGGTAAGCACACCATAAACCCCCTAACATTATATGCATAGCTATGCAGCCTTGAGCTGGTCAAACATCGAGGCTAAACTGAAACATATGCAGAAGTATTAGGTACAGATAAACCCTGCACAAGTAGCAATGTTCAGAAATATAACAGCAGTACTCACATATAGACCAAATCCTCTAGGCATTACACACAATATATTACTGTTCATTTCCATACAGCTGTTGCAGTAGATTTCAAACAACACTTCTAGGCTGTATTCCTCACAAGTAAGGCAAAGGGACAATGCCCAAGTGGAGTACTCAATTATACTCAACTGTTGCCATGGTATTGGCTAAGGCAGTAGCAGCGCAGCTGATGTGCATGTAATTAGCTACTTAGGAACACCAATCGGTTATCGGGATAGCACATGTTACTGATCTGTAACTATATAAGGTTGCCTTGTCACACATTCAAACTATCTGTATCTATCTGTAAGACCATAAGAAACACTGAAAGACAAACCGAAAACGAGTATTATACTAGTCAATAACACCTCCAGTTACTATGAGGGTATGTATAACATGTAGTATGTCTGTGTATATAGTATCTGTTCTGTAAGAATTACAGTGTAATCAATGCATATAGTGGAAATAGCTATCTTGTAGCGATGTATTGTTGAGCAGTAGTAGAGCTTGTAGTATTCTATGTGTGTACTGCTGTAGGTCACAAGGCAAACTCCTCATATACTAGCCATGTTCAGCCATTTTACAGTGAGCTGATCGAAGGAAGGACACTCAGCAAACTCGGAGCTACAATATATAACATTAAGTATCCTGTTTTTTGTTTATTTTGTTCTTTATTTCTTTGTTGTTTATAGCACTTTGTGTACTGTGTATTTTTTCTAGCTAGTTTCACTGTGTGTGAGGTATTAACTGGAAATTGTCCACTCATATTAAGCATCTGTTGGGTTGTTTGTTTATGATAACTTGTTGCAGTTAAACTCTTTTCTCTAGTGGCTCCTTTAGCTGTTTAAAACTTTCATTTAAAGGCTCACTGCTGCTTTTCAGCTGGGAGTAACATTTCTGCTATTTGTTTCCCACCCTCCCTCTCTGTTGGTATAGTGTTTTTATAGTTGGTGGTTTG
>NC_056729.1:586384674-586415126 GCF_019279795.1 Protopterus annectens | reverse complement strand
GAACATTGATGTCTGTGCTATAACTGAAACCTGGTTCAAGGCTCCTGAGAGCACCCGGCACTATCAGGTTTTACCTCATATCATGCGTTCCGGCCCCAAAACCGGACCACACCACAAAAGGGGTGTATCCATATTCATCAAGGATACCCACACCTCCAGGTTGGCGGCAATGCACGAAGCATCAGAAACCATCCAGGTGCAATTAACCATAGGCAAAACTGCTCTACAATTTGTAGCATGCTACAGGCCACCCTCTCAAACTCAGGAACCCCACACAGCCTTCCTGAAGACACTGGAGGGTATAAATGTATCTCAAACACCATTATATTGGGTGACTTCAACTACCGAATATAGACTGGGAACATTACTCAAGCCCCAACTTTTTAGCCCAAAGGTTCCTGGGTTCATAAATTCAAATGCCATGGGACAACTAGTCACCGTTCCCACAAGGGGAGAAAATATACTAGATCTCATCATCACAAACATGGGGACAAAATGCTCCACACCGGAAGTATATCCCTCATTGGTGAGATCAGATCATAAACTAATCTCACTGGAAATCCACATCCGCCCCCACCCAAACAAAAAAGACCACAGTGAAGAACTTCTCTAAAGCAAACTTCACACTACTCAAGACTGGTGTGGTATCCTTCAAGGCCCCTGAGCCAGTGGAAACCACAACCCAAGCTGGAAGCCCTTACAAATGCTTTCTCTGAACACCTCCAGGACTGCATGGATCAGGCAATCCCTAATAAAACCAAGACTCTTTCCACCAAGGGCAAGCGTCCAGTCTGGTGGACCCCAGCCATAAACAAACTTTACAATAAGAGGAGAAAGCTGTTACATGGTAGAGCAAAATCCATAAAAGAGAAGACACCCTTGATCATTATGAGTAAAAAAATACGAGCACTCATAAAATCATCCAAGGCCAACTTTGAGAGAAAAATTGCGATAGATTCAAAAGACAATCATAAGGCCTTCTTCAGCTATGTTAGAAACCTGGGTGGAATCTCCCAGATATGCTCAGAATTAGTCCAAAATGATACAAAAATCACTGAACCCACAGACATTGCCAACATACTGGCGGACAGGTTCAGTGCAAACTTCACCCCCTCTCCCCCCAAAAGGAGAGATAACTATCCCAGCAGAGTGTAGCCTCCCAGACATCTCAAATGCGCAGGTAAAAGCTGCTCTCTCTAAAGCTAAAAACACAGCATCAGCGGGACCGGATGGTCTCCCCGGCTGTGTGCTACACCGAACTCAATGAGGAACTAAACCCGCACATAAGGCAGCTGTTTAATCTTAGCCTTACCACAGGATATGTGCCCAAGGAGTGGCGTCACGGCAACTGTGGTCCCACTCCACAAAGGCGGTGCCTCTCACGGACCCTGGTAATTACCGCCCCATAAGCTTAACAAGCCTGGTCTGCAAAGCTATGGAGAGGATCATAATGGAACTCATAAACAAAGACATAGGGGACTTGCAGACATTGGACCCGACCCAGTTTGGCCGTCAAGGGCAGATCATGCCTTTTGAACTTGGTGCGACTTCTTGAAACAGTCACCAAGGCCATTGATGAGGGAAAGGCAGTCCATACAGCCTACCTTGACCTTGCAAAAGCTTTTGACACAATACCCCACTCAGGTATTATAGAGAAACTTACCAGCTTAAATGTAAACCCATATGTCACAAGATGGGTTGCAAACTGGCTAAAGGACAGAACCCACAGGGTCAGAGTTGCTGGCACCATGTCAGACTCCAATACGGTCACAAGTGGTGTCCCACAGGGCTCAGTCCTTGGCCCCCTGTTGTTCGGCATCTACTTCTCAGAAGTACAGGCAAACATAGGAGGACTATGGATGACAAAGTTTGCAGATGACTGCAAACTGGGCCATAGCGGAAAGTACATCGGACACAGATATCCTTCAGAGGGGTCTCACGGAAACTGATAGCTGGTGCCAGAGCCATAGCCTGAAGTTAAATGCCAAAAATGTATAGTCATACCCTTGGGAAAAACAAGGTAACCCCAAGCTACCATATAGGTGGCAATCCACTAAGCACAGAAAGGTTATCAGGGACCTGGGGACCCAGGTTGACAGTGGCCTTTCTTTTGACACTCACATTGCTAAAGTGGTTAGAAAGACCTTCTACATTGCCCACCTGATCATGAAGGGATTCACATCCAGATCAAGTGAGGTCATTGTTCCCTGTACTCTTCACTTATCAGACCAATGATGAGTACAATGCCCCATTCGGGATGTATCTCACCCGACACCTGCAGCAATTGGAGAGACCCCAAAAGTTCCTCACCAAAGGATAAAGGGATTCCAAAATCTGTCATATGCTGCCAGACTGAAGAAACTCCAGCTCTATTCAGTCGCATACTGTCTGCTCAGAGGTGACCTGTGCCTGACATACAAGGCCATGTCCAACCGAATTAATGGACATGCTCCACCTCAAAAATCCAAATCTACCAGATCCACTAGAGCAAGTGACTTAAACCTTAGCACGGATATAAATAAGACATGCTGGAGGGATAGATTTGTCACTCAGAGACTCCTATGCTGTGGAATAAAATCGGTCCATGTGAGGCAGAGCACCTCGCTGGCTCTGTTCAAGAGAAATCTTGACCGGTGGATGGGAGATCGTAGGTTTACCCCGGGAATCATCTCTGTGTCACTGCTGGACAGAGGCAAAACAAACTAATGGGCACAATATTTTTTAACATAAGGGGTGGCGTAAGCCACAAAACTTTGGGCTCGGCTTATAAATGCCTTAGGGCAGATAGCCTAGTATAAACCTATGAACCTATTATATACTGGTGCTAGATTATTTAAGGACTGTAAGAATATGTTATTGAAGTATTCTTCAGCAGTATCTAGTGGCATTGTTCTGACTACATTCCAGTTATATTGTTTTACTGTTTCATTGAAAATATCTTTGCTGAAATTGGTTGTATTACGTATTTAATTATACATAATGTTTATCTAGGTTATGGTGAGTTTGATAGCATATGATGGTATGTGGTCACTTAATGCTGTCTGAGAGGCAGCCTGCTTTTTTCAGTTTGTCTGGATTGTTTGTAAGAATCCAATCTAATGCTGAGTGTCTCCCTGAATTTTTATTGATTCTAGTAGGTGTGGTTATTAATTGTCCAAAGTTGAACAAGTTTATGGCTTCAGTGGGAGGTAGTGGAGTTTATGAGTTGCCAGTCTATAGTTAAGTCTCCAAGTATTATAGCTTCATGGTTAATTTGTTGGGATATCCAATACAGGATGCTTTCAGCCATTTCTCCCTGGTGGTATATAAATTGCTGTTAAACATTTAGTTTTCCTACTGTTGATTTTTAGGAGTGTTATTATAAGTTCAGTATTGTTAAATGTGGGTATTTCTTGTGGAAGTAAGGTGATGATTACGGAATTTTTATAGAAGATTGCTACACCTCCTGCACACTTATTTTATCTGTCATACCTGAGTATATTGTATGTGTGTGTGTGTGTGTGTGTGTGTGTGTGTGTGTGTGTGTGTGTGTGTGTGTGTGTGTGTGTGTGTGTGGGGCGGAAGTGATCTCATTATCCTTTATTTCTTTTTTTAGCCAGGTTTCAGTAGCTGTGACTACATCAGGAGTGTATGTTCCAAGGTAGGAATGTATGTCATGGGTTTTATTGCACATACTTCTTAAGTTCATATTTATTAAGGTGAGTTTAGGCTCTGCTTTTTACTGAGATGTATTAGGTGATGTTGGAATTGATGGTTTTATGAACAGTGGGACCTGGGTTGGGGTGAATATCTCAGCTAATTTTGTGAATTGATATCGTACAGAGGGAAGAGTGTGGCCAGTTATATTTTGGTCTTAGGTTGGTATTTGATCGTAAATGTGGATACTTAGTTTTGATATATTTATAGATAAATCAGATATGGTTTGTTTGTAGAGAACAGGTGTTATGGAAAAAGCAGGCTGGGTAGATGTTGGTATTCTTTGTGAGGATGAAGGAGGTGAAATTGATAATTGGTGATAAAAAACTGAGGGGCTGCCAGCCCAGCCAGATAGAATTTTGTAGATAATTCTATGTCATTATAAATATTAATATAATCCACAGGCTTGTTTTACAAATGTAGAGAACTATATGTTAGGATTAAATGATATGTTGTACTGAGCTTCAAAAATGTAACCACAGTGCACCCTGCTGGAAGAAAGCTGTTTAGTAAAGAGTTTTATAGCTGTGTTTGATCTCAAGCTCAGAGACAGCATGTCTGGGTAGCAAATTCTTTCTATTGTTTTAAGACAGAGATAATTACTACATTTTACATGTAAAGTGTCCTTTATTGTTGTGGTTTCCTGACAGGTGCAAGATTATAAAGATATGTTAAATGTTGAGTTCTTTCAGCCTGGGAAACTTCAACAGAGGTGTCACAAATGGTGTTATCTGAAATGACTCAGCAGTACTGTGTATTATCAGTTTAAGGGCTATCTCAGAAAGAAGGAATAGCATTTTGTATATTGTCTTGGATCTAGTAAGGACATCCACTCACCAGCACTTTCTTGCTCTGTATAAGTAGTATTTAGAATAGTGATTTCTCTTAGAGATACATAGGAATATAGCCAGAGTAGTCTAGCTGTTTTCTATATTTATGTTGGACTATCCTACAGTATTGTTTTAAAGTACTTCCTGTGATTTTTGAACTCTGTAATGTCATTGTGTTGAAGTAATAAGTATTGTCTTGTGTTTGTATTATTTATGATTAAATATTTTTAAACCTTTCAACTGTGCCTGTTTTGTTTAGAGATAGCTTAAGCTCTAGAGTACTTGCATATATTGGGTGATACTGTACAAAGCCACTCCAATAACATTGCTGTTCGTCACACTTACTAACTGGATAATAATAATATTGCACAGTAAAACTGGACACCCTTTGCTAAGGGCCTTTATAGTAGTTGATAGTAGTGGTTGGTGGTAGTCGGAACTACCTTATAGTCTGGGCAGAAAGGTGGCATAGCCAGAGAACCTGTGCCAGCCTTCCCAGGAGTTTGTGTGTGTGTGTGTGTGTGTGTGTGTGTGTGTGTGTGTGTGTGTGTGTGTGTGTGTGTGTGTGTGTGTGTGTGTGTGTCAGCTATTTGGGTAGGGACGCGAAGCACTGGTTGAACAGAGAGGGTGATGGAGGTTTTGGCTTGAAAATTAGGCTGAGACCTGAACCTTATAGCTGTGCCATTGGGGAGTCTTATTGGGGATCTGGAGAGAAAGAGAGTGAGAAACCACCCCCAGACTGACTGTGATCTCTGTGTGCTCCTAAGGGAAGTTGTACTTTATTGTGTGTGTACTTGTTATCCTCTCAATGTGGACGCCCCTCACTGGTGCTAATGTTGAGGATTGAGGCTCCTTGATTACTGGGCTGGTGCAAGGTCGTCACATATTAATTGGTTGGCAGTGGTGGGATATCCACACCTCATATTAATTGTTTGGCAGTGGTGGGATATCCACACCACATATTAATTGTTCGATAATGGCAAGTTAGCCACATCACATATTAATTGGCTTGTAGTGGTGTGGATAGTGAATTCCTGTAGCTTTTGTACAGTGATCACTGAAGGTATTTTTGTACTCTAAATCAGCCACGCAGTGAACATTCAGAGCTCAGATCACAATTGTTTTATTTCTGTTGTTAGCTTAGTTAGTCAGGGAGAGCAGGCAAGCATGTCAGCATAGGAGTATGGCAAGGTGACAAGGAGCCAGTTGGCTGAGATGTGCCAGGCTAAAGGACTGATGCATGGAAGCCTGACTAAGGCAGACATGATTGCAGCTTTGGTCACAGCTGCATCAGAAAATAGCAACCAGGAGGATGATCAGACCAGCCATGGAGATGTACAACACTCAGAGAATGGACAGCTCAACCTTTCTACAGAGGATTTAAAAATCCGTCTGGAGCTAAAGAGACTTGAGTTGGAGGCCCGGCGTTTGGAAATAGAAGCTGAGGAGAAGGAGAGGCAGAGACAGCACGAAAAGGAGATACTGACTCTTTGCCAGAGTCATGGAGGTAATGGGGAAGAATTAACCAAACCCCAGAAGCAACAAACGTCAGTACATTTCTTCCACAGTTTACAGAGGGGGATAATTTTGATAGTTTCATTCATATGTTTGAGAGGGTATGTAAACAGTATGATGTGGAACAAAGGCTCTGGGTACAGTTCCTGACCCCCTTACTCCATGTTAAAGCTGTAAATGTACTTTCCAAACTAACAATGATTTCTTAAATTATAATGCTGTAAAGAATTGTTTGCTAGAATTTTTTAAGCTAACACCTGAAGCTTATAGGAAAATGTTTTGTAAGCACAGACACAAGGTAGAATATGTGTGTGAATATGTTGCTGAACTAAGCACTTATTTTCATAGGTGGATGAGTGAATGTCAGGTCCCCACTTTTGAAGGGCTGGCAGACCTTTTGGTGAGGGAACAAGCCCTTAGCACTTTGCCTGAGGATATGAGGATCTGGTTAGCTGATAGACAATGCTCTACTTCAGATGAGTTGGGGAAGAAGGGAGACCTGTACCTAGCAAGCAGGGCATCACTGCAGAGGAAAGGGGACCCCCCCCCCAGTGCTGCTCTTGGGTCTAAGGGAACCCATGGTGGGCAGCCCAGACTGCCCCAACAGAATTTGACAGTAGCAGGGGAAGCCACTAGTCCAGGTACATGTCCTGGACCTAGGGTTAAATCTTTTGAATGCAAACAGCGGGGGCATGTAACATACATATGTCCACAGAGGCAAGGTGGGGAACAAAAGGTGAGGGAGCCAGTAAGTCGGAAAGACAAAATGCCAGTAGTAGGTTGTCTTGAGACAACAGGGGTACCAAACTACCATCCTGCAGATGGCGTGATAGGGAAGGATTTTGATAAGGCAGTACCATGTGTTAATGCAGTTACACACAGTCAGGCTTGGAGACAAGCATGTGGGTCTGGTAGCCGGGGGAGACTCAGTGAGATCACATACTTGCTGCCAATGCTGGTGAGGTGGTTACTTCTGAAGGGAGCTACCCTATAGCAGTGAGACTGACGGTGAGCCACAACTGCTTGTTGGTATTGATGGTCCCTTGGACAGAGTCACTGCAAGGGCAGAGGTGAGTAGTAGTACCCAGGCTGACAACAAGGCACCGTTGTCAGAGGATACCAGCCTTCCTGTGGAAGGGGAGCTGGGAAGGGTTACAAAGCGATAGTTAAGACAGGCTTAGCTCTCATACCCTACATTACAAGGCCTCAATCAGGTAGTTAGTGAGGCACCTGATGCTCAAGGGAAGGGGGAATCTGTATACTGGGACAAAGGGTTACTGTATAGAGAGTGGACCCCTGATGGAGGGCAAGAGGGTGAGAGAATGCAGCAGTTGATAGTGCCTAGAGCCTACCCTCTGGCACTTGTCGCCATAGCCGATGATATTCCCTTTGCAGGTCATGTGGACATAAAATGTACAAAGAGACGTATTATGCAGAACTTTTATTGGCCTGGGATTTCCAGAAATGTAACAAGGTACTGCAAGATCTGTGAACAGTGCCAAAAGGTAGGCAGGGTAGGAGACAAGGTATTGTGGGGCCTCTGAGTACCCTAAGTTCCACAGGGAAAAAGAATATCCTAGTGGTAGTAGATTATGCTACAAGATACCCTGAGGTAGTGGCTTTGTCCTCCATTTAGGCAGAAAAGGTGGCAAATGCTTTGTTAGAGAGTTTCAGCAGAGAAGATTTCCTAAAGAAAAACTGACTGACCGAGGTGCCAATTTCATGTTAGACCTGCTGGCTTGTCTGTGGAAGTACTGTGGGATGAAGCACCTAAAGACCACCCCCTACCATCCCCAGACTAGTGGTCTTGTTGAGGGGTTAAACTCTACACTCAAGTCCATGCTATGGGCATTTGCAGACCAGTTTAAGAGAGAGTGGGACAAATAGTTGCATCATCGGTTGTTTGCTTACAGAGAGGTTCCCCGGGAATCCATGGGTTTTTCATCCTTTGAGTTGCTGTATGGGCATAGGGTGAGAGGACCTCTAGATTTAATATGAGATGAGTGGGAAGGTGAGTGTGAATTTCACAAGGAGTCTGTTGTGGCATATGTCCTAAACCTCAGGACAAGGCTCAGGGAACTCATGGGCTTGGACCAGGAGAACCTGGCAGAAGCCCAACAGCAGAAACAGGTCTGGTATGACAGGACTACTCGAGCTAGAGAGTATGCTGTAGGGGAGCAGGTAATGGTTCTCATTCCTGTCAGACACAACAAGCTCCAAACAGCTTGAGAGGGACCCTACAAGGTGGTAAGGAAAGCCATTGATGTTAACTACATGGTAGAGCTGCTAGGCAGGAGGCAGGGGCACAAATTGTACCATGTTAACATGATGAAACCTTACCATGATATGGAGGCCCTTGTGCTGAGTATGACCCAGCAGCTATCTCCTAACCAGGTTTGAGAAATCCGAGCAGTTTTACAGGAGTTCAGGGACATGTTCACTGGGAAACCAGAGTGCACACGCCTGGTGCAGCACCAGGTGGATGCAGGACTCCAAAAGCCTATTAGGCAGGCCCCTTATAGAGTGCCTGAGAGAGTCAAACGGACTTTGAGGGAGGAGATTCAGGAAATGTTGGAACTAGGGGGTATTTCAGGAGTCCAACAGTCCCTAGGCCTCCTCAGCAGTGCTGGTGCCAAAGAAGGATGGCAACATTAGGTTCTGTGTGGACTATAGGAAATTAAATAGTCACACAGAGTCAGATGCTTACCACATGCCTAGGACAGATGAAGCCCTAGAGCAGCTGGGTGGGGCTAAGTATCTTACCACCATTGATCTTACCAAGGGTTACTGGCAGGTGCCCTTGACTCCCAGTGCTAGAGAGAGGTCAGCATTTGTGACTCCTTTTGGCTTGTATGAATTCACAAAGATGCATGCCCTTTGGGATGAAAAATGCCCCAGTGACTTTCCAGAGGCTGGTAGATCATATCCTGGCAGGAGGGTTTGCCCTTGCTTACCTAGATGATATTGCCATGTACAGCCATTCTTGACAAGAGCCCCTTCAGCATGTCAGGGAGGTGCTGAGCAGACTACAGAGGGAATGGTTGACCATTAAGCCCAGCAAATGTCAGGTGGAATGGCAGAGGTCACCTACCTGGGACATAAAGTGGGGAGTGGTAGTAAGATCAAGCCAAAACCTGCCAAAGTGGAAGCCATTCCGGCATGGCCTGCACCTGTTACCAAAAAACAGGTGAGGGGATTCTTAGGCACAGTAGGGTACTACAGAACATTTGCCCCAGTTATAGTACAATAGCTGCTTCCTCACAGAGCTGACAAGGAAAACAAGCCAGATAAGGTAGTGTGGACCCCAGCATGTGAGCAGGCATTCCAGAAGCTTAAAGAAGCTTTGGGAGGACCCCTGTGTTAACCAGGCCAGATTACAGCAGAGAATTTGTTGTGCAGGTGGATGCTTTGAACCATGGTGTGGGTGCTGTACTTAGCCAGATTTCTTCAAAGGGAGAAGAGAACCCAGTGATTCATCTCAGTCGTAGGCTCCAACACAGGGAGGAATGCTATGCAGCTGTAGAAAAGGAATGTCTAGCCATAGTGTGAGCACTGCAGAAGCTTCAGTCGTATCTGTGTGGAAGAAAATTCACTGTAGTTACAGATCACAATCCCCTAACATGGTTACATCGAGCCAGCCAGCAAAATGCCAAGTTACTAATTTGGAGCCTAGGGTTGCAAGGATATGCTATGTCAGTGCAGCACCACAGTGGGATTAGCAATGCCAACACAGATAGGCTGTCAAGACAGGGAATGGGTAAGGTATACCCAGATAGACTCAACCCTCTCAAGCAACGTTTCTCAAGGGACACTTGAAAAACTAGCTTGAGTTCTCGGGGGAGGGGTGAAAAACTGAGGGGCTGCCAGCCCAGCCAGATAGAATTTTTGTTGATAATTCTGTCTCATTGTAAGTATTAATATAATCCACAGGCTTATTTTACAAATGTAAAGAGAACTATATGTTACGATTAAACTGTATGTTGTACTGTGCTTCAAAAATGTAACCACAGTGCACCCTGCTGGAAGAAAGGTGTTAAGTAAAGAGTTTTATAACTGTGTTTGATCTCAAGCTTGGAGACAGGATGTCTGGGGTAGCAAATTTTTTCTGTTGTTTTAAGACAGAGATAATTACTAGAGTTTACATGTAAAGTGTCCTTTATTGCTGTGATTTCCTGACTGGTGCAAGATTACAAAGATATGTTAAATTTTGAGTTCTGCCAGTCTCGGAAACTTCAGCAGAGGTGTCAGGAATGATGTAATTTGAAATGACACAGCAGTACTGTGTATTATCAATTTAAGGTCTATCTCAGAAAGAAAGAATAGCATTTTGCATCTTGTCTTGGATCTAGTAAGAACATTGACTCACCAGCCCTTGCTTGCTCTGTATGTAAGTAGTATTTAGAACAGTGATTTCTCTTAGAGATATATAGGAATATAGCCAGATTAGTCTAACTGTTTTCTGTATTTATGTCAGACTATCCCACAATATTGTTTTAAAGTATTTCCTGTGATTTCCGAACTTTGTAATGTCATTGTTTAGAAGTAATTAGTATTGTCTTGTGTTTAAACTCACTAACTGGATAATAATATTGCACAATAAAATTGAACATCCTTTGGTAAGGGTCTTAGAGTACTTGCATGTATTTGGTGATACTGTACAAACCCACCCCCATAGCCTTGCTGTTCATCAGACTTACTAACTGGATAATAATAATATTGCACAGTAAAACTGGACACCCTTTAGTAAGGGCCTTTATAGTAGTGGATAGTAGTGGTTGGTGGCAGTCAGTACTTCCTTATAGTCTGGGCAGAAAGAGGGCATAGCCAGAGAAACTGTGCCAGTCTTCCCCAGGAGTGTCTTTGTGTTTATATATAAATTAAAGTGTGTGTGTGCGTCAGCTACTTTCTCAGGGAAATGAAGCACTGGTTGAACAGAGAGGGTGCTGGAGGTTTTGGCTTGACCACTAGACTGAGATCTGAAGTGGAGAGTCTTATTGGGGATCTGGAGAAAAAGGGAGAAACCAGCCCCAGACTGACTGTAATCTCTGTGTGCTCTTAAGGGAAGTTGTACTTTACTGTGTGTGTACTTGTTATCCTCCCAGTGTGGATGCCCTTCAGTGGTGCTTGTGGTGAGGATTGAGGATCCTTGATTTCTGGGCCAGTGCACGGGCATCACAAAGGCTAGTGGACTGAGGAGGAATAGTAAAATAATCTGAGTTTGGAGCATCTTATTTAACTTGGGTTTTATCTTTGTTGTAGATTAGGATTAGAAAATGTTAGGAGAGTACCAGGTTGGTTATAGAGATGTAATTTAATAGTCAAAGAGGCAAGGATGGGTGGTAAACAAGAGTGAGTGTAATTATTGGGAGGGATTATGTTGATTGTCTTCTTCTGGAGGGAACTGATGGTAATGGTATGAGGAGTATGCAGGTGGTGCTACAGAAGTATAAATGTAGAGTAAGGGAGGGAGGAATTGGGGGTAGGGTAGGGGAGCGGAGTGAAGGGAGGGCAAATGAAGCGGGTTGAAGACTTGGCAAAGAGACAGAAAAAAAACAGTCAGTGACTTAACTTAAATAGTCCCAAATCTGCTGAGAGAGATAAGTAAAAGTAACAATGCAGTTTGAAAGCCCTCTGAGCTACTAGATGAAAGTCTTGATTTTATTGCTCTAGGGCACAATTTTAGTAGTAGACCTAACAGCAATAACAGTAAAAATTTGCACTTGACTGTTTGAACAACTGTATAATGTAAGGAGGCTCTATGGATTTTAAATGCAAAGTCCAAAGGCTACCCCAACCCCTACAGATCAGTGAAACAATGAGAAAAAATAAGCCAGAATGCAGTAGTCCATCTCTGGAAAATTACTGACTCAGAACTCAAAGTGGTTACACAAGTTGAGAATTAAACTTAAGGAACGGAGACAGTGGACTGCTAAAAATAAAGAATTAAGCACAGTTAAAGGAGAAAGTACCAATGGGACTGCTGTGGTCTAAGAAAAAGAAACTGGAGCTATTATAGTGGACAAAGTTCTTTGTTTTAGGCTGCCATAATATTTATAATTTACATAGAAATATAGCCCACAGACTGGTGTTCAAACTGCAGACTTCAGTGTTGCATACATATCTGTTGGCTTGCAGGGACAGTTTTGTAGCAAAATAAAAACACACTAAAGAGACAGTTGAGTGCACTGAGTAAATGTTGACTGTGCTCAGATACTAGCTCAGAGATGAAAGTGGTTTAATAACTGCTTCTGGAGAGGAGATATAAGAAAAGAAGGGGGAGAAGACCAAGGGTAACTTCCTTGAAGGCGTGCAGTTCCACTAAATAAAGACAGGATGATATCAATAAAGGGAATAGCAAGTCTAGAAGAAATGAAGAAATATGAGAGAAAGGAATACTTTGAGTAAGAGCAGTATGAGTAAATGTCAGTCTGTGCTAGGAAGTAGACAGTAAAAGCTGACCAGCAGGATGTCAGTGGAGGAGGGTTTATGGACTATAAGGCCATTGTTCACAAACTAGGACACTGAAGCACTTGTCTTCAGACTAGTCACTATGCAGGCCAAAATACATGCAGAATACTGGATGTCTCTAACAATTAAAGTGCAAGAGCAGAGGTGGTACACAGTTTGTCTTAAGTAAGTGGTGGGTGGATTGAGAGGACTCAGACTGCCTTTTGGATGAGCCTATTGCGTGTATGCTTTAGGGCTCTTTCCAGTGAACCCTGTAACTCACTTGCACCCTTCTAGAGAGAGAGAGAGAGAGAAAGAGAGAGGGGGAAGGAAGGAAGTAAAGCAGGCGCATTCTTTTGCCTCATGAATCGTCCTTCATTCAGTGTCCATCCTTGCTGTGACATGCTTGCGTCTTACCTGAACAAGTGCAACAGTTTCTTTGCCCTAATCCCTCCGTAAGGTCAGTCACCAAGGGACGCTGTGATCCACAGTTGTCTCCCAGGTCTCTTTTATGCATCCCCTCCTTTCTGTTGATCACAAAATTCATTCAGAAAGCCAGAAGGTGCAACACGAAAATAAAGCTCATTGCCCCGTTTGACCTTGAGAAATCTGTTTTCCGTACCTTTGGCCTCACCTCCTGCGTTCACCCTGGAAGCTGGCTTACAGTCCAGACCTCTTATACCATCAATCTGGGCATCCTGTCTTAGACCTAGAAGCCCTGAAATTAACTGCTTGGTTACTCCAATTCTAATGATGGCCAGGGATGCCAAGTTTTCAGAAAACATAGTTTGTATCCTTACAACTTCAAAGAAGTCTAGCCGCTGCAGCCAGTAATGCTTGATGTCATCTCAGGAGACAGCAGGTCATTTGAGTGTGCTGACATGTCATGCCTTCCATGGCAGTGACATAGGAACTGTTGCCTTATGGACAGGGATACCATGCAACCAGCTGTGGACATATGTCACCCTCACCTGCAGTCTATTACAAGTCATGGAGATTCCATCCCGGTGGACACAGAGGTATGTGTGGCTTGACATCAGTTAACTACAGGGATCTTTCAGTAACCTACTGAGGACACAGTGGGGGTATCTCAGGTATCTGCCTCAAGAATACACTATCAGTTCCTCGATGCAATGCTTAAGAGCATGGGGGAGCATATGTAGTTCCCACATACCATAGAGGAGAGAGTCAACACCATGCAGAACTTCGTTACTGAAGCTCATTTCCATGAGGCAGGAGGTACTAGATACTATAACCTGTACTCATATTTAAATAAAGGCTCCACCTGCTGAACTAGAAAGGAGGCATGTGAACCACAAAGGGTATCTGTCCCTCCATCAACTGCCAGTTGCACTGTAAGGGGTATCCTCTACAATTTGAGTGCAGGTCACCCAGGCAGTGTCCATTATGTGGGCCTTATTTAGGAGATGCCAGATATGACTTGACACCCTGGCTTATGACATTAGTTAGAAATCCATAAAACTAAACCAACCATGGGTACAGTACTGCCCTAGCACAAACGAGAAACATTGTAGAGTGTGTATCAGAGTGACTGACATTGCAGTTTCACTGCCTGGATACGTCCAGTGGTGTCCTACAATATGAATCCATCATGTATGCCAAAATACTTAAAGTGTGTCTTATGTTATATATTATTATAGTTAGGAAGCAGTTGCAGCAGAGTGGCCTCTAGCAGAGAATGCATTTCTTAGCCTCACTGGCAGTGGAGGCTGAGACAGACAAGGAGTCAAATGAAGAGCCAGCAGCAGGGGATGACCATGCAAGAGGAAGGCAGACAAAATACATCATGTCATATGCAAAGAGGCAGTTAATTATACATAGCTTTACAGCACAGCTGTACAACAGTTATGCAGATTCACAACAGTAAAAGTGATGCATGCAAAAAATACCAGACTGTGCTTAGTTATACATAAGCTGGCTATGCCGTCCAGCAGACATAAGCACCCAAAGTAGTAATGTACACAGAGCAGGTCACAATTAACATAATTTGTACAGGGGAGGTACAAGCGTAACATGCCTTTAACAGGGAATTATGATTGCTGCGGTGTAGTAACAGAAAATATGTGTCTGCAGGTAGTGTGATAACTAGATTGGATGGTGAGTAATGTGTAGTAGGGTCAGGGTCAATGAACGTGTGGGATGTTCAGGAGGCCGTGGGTGTGTATATGTGTCTACAGGGACATAGCCTCAGCACATAATACAGCACAGATCCAGGGCATGCATGATAGAGTGGTTCATCTTCCTATGCATGACCCACCCATGAGAGCTGACTCCAGCAGGGATTGTACTGGCTTTAACCATAACCTAGCCTAGATGTTGATGTGCTGCCTGACCATGACCTTTGCCTATTGGAGAATGTGCCAGCATGACCATGACCATAACCACATAGGCGACTTCTTGCAGCGGAACTAAGAGCATTGCAGAAGTGGAATCTTGCTCATCCACCGCCAGGTTTTCTAACATCCAAGAATGTAGCGGATGTCCAGCTTCGAGGGCAGACTTTTACTCCAACAGACAACCCTGAGAAGACACAGCACTGCCCAATGTATGTTTCAGTCCAATCAACGAATCACACAAATAGGTCATACACTCTCATACATCTGCATGCACAGCCTGGATCATCCTCACTACCTCTGTCATGGCTCTGATAGAATTAGTCTGTGCTTCCTTGATGGTCCTGAGTGTATGTTGGGTGGCAACTACTGACACTCCAGCTTTGGGGGGCAGAAACCATATCTCCAGTGAGCAGCAGTACCATCCACACTGTGTGGACTACTGTGCCCATGAGTGTGAGAGACAGTTTCAGACATTCTCTCTCTCTTTTGGGGACCACCACACTTGTCTGATCTATAGCATCCCCATGAACCTGTCCAATATCAGATAGTAGTGTATCTTGGGTATGTGCAGGCATAAAGGTTTTGCCCATATTCTGAGTAGGGGATGTAAGGTTCACAGTCCCTGTGTCCAACATACACTCTGCACCCCCTGACTGTGTCAGCTCATTCTTCAACATCATTATCAGAGGCTAAAGATCCCCCAAGATCAGATGGGAGTAGTTTTGCATCACTGGTGACAGATAACAATTTACCTTTGATATACAAAAACAACAACAACAACAAAAAAATATCCAGAATAAATACGGCAGAGCACCACAACTACACATGCAACTGAAATCATTAAAACTGTAAAAATATGATATGAGTTATCACCTTGCCCATACCTTCTGCAGATAGACATTGCACCTGGATGCAAGATATACCTATATGACAGAAGTGAGATAGATTTTATAAACTGCTATATGAATAATAGGTAAAAGTTTGGTGCAGATAGTGATAGTCAGATTACATACATGAGGTGTTAGTTGAAATTCTTTGGGGACTATCCAGCTCTGCCCGTACATCCAGCTCCACAAGGAGGAAGTCTGTGGAGGTGGTACCACTTTATCTCCTCTGTCTCTGTAAGATGTGGTTCATTATATGGTCTACCACCTGTTTTATTCCCATGTCACAATCTCTTCTCTGTGGGTGGCAGCATGGATCATATAAGTCACTCCGCAGTAGACCATATAGTAATTATGATCCTGACCACTCACAGTATTTACTTTGTTGACAGGTTCACACTAGACAGTCATGGAAGGGCTAATTGACAGAATGAATATCAAAGAGCTGCCTACCATGGAGATAGATGGTCTCCAGTACTACCTCATTTTCACCATCCACAAACTTGGGCTTAATAATTGTGTTAGCATAAAACCTGCACTGGAGGCATGGTCCTTGAAATAAGTAAGTGAACAAATGAGTTCGCTATTAGGTTAAGAAGGAAACTGGTAACTGGTTTCTGCTTGATAGTTCCTATGCCCTGCACTTTAAAGCTTTTTAGCTTTCTAATTTGCTTTAATTGGTTTCATCTAAATTGATTAATTGTTGTGAGCTATTTTAATTAATTAATTAATTGAGGTGACACTTTGGTATTTAAACTGTGTGGTTTGTTCTTTTGTAAGATCTGATGAAGCGTGAGTTGTTCACGTGAAAGCGCTTATCCTGTTTTACCTCTGTGAATAAATTTATACTGGATTTTAGAGACATGGTGGTTCCATCTTGCTGTTTTTTCCTGATTACTCTTGGTTTTCTTGGTGAGGACCTTTGGGTAGCAGTTTGCATGTTTATTTTTATATTTATAAACTTGGGGTTGTGGGTAAATGTAGTTTTCTGTACCTGTTTCTCGGGTATAACTCTGTTTGTGTGGAAAACAGTAGCTGTGGGATTAAATAAGGCTTAGAAATCCTAACATACTATACTAGTAGGCCATCTGGAATGCTTTAGTTAGGCTAACATCAGCATACATGTATCCACAAAACAATCTTTATCTGAATGTCAAGCATTATTGTGTCCTAAGCACAATCTTCCCATCCCCCCAAAAAACAAGGGCATGACTGCACGTTAACAAGCACGCAACTTAGCTAGCACATGAGCATTAGAATATAAGTAGTATAAAAGGTTGTGGCTAATCACTTAAGTGCGAGGTATACAAAAGTACAATGGTATAGGGCACAGTACTGTTGCTACAACGTACTGTAACAAGTCTGCATGTTACTATGGTTATTACACTTGCAATGCACCCCTTAAGAGAGCTTTGGCCAAGACATTTAGAAACACACTGACAAACTGACATCATTTCTAAGCTTTACATTAAGCAGCACAGAAAAGGCTAACCTTGGACAAAGAAGAAGGTATAAAAAGTACTTCTTAGCTTATGTAAGTGGACATCTTATTTAGCAACAGACTATCAGAGTAACATGCAGGATTCAAACACCATTCACTTTGTAGTCGTTTTCTTCTGTAATGCAATGAGGATCTGTGCTTCTCATCTTGGTAATATCCCCCTATGGGCACAATGATTGTGATAATTAGGGTTATCTCGCTGTTTATTTATTTATTTATTTCCAGTTTGATGATGGGGGAAGTCCACTGGGACAAGCAGAGCCCATTTGCAGTGGAGGCCCAGGGAAAAAAGCACCAAAAGCAGTTAACAGAATATAATATAAGTACAGTATAGAATATATAGTATACAAAAGCATAAATATACAATGTAAAATACAAATACAAAATCAGGGAGTATATGTTTAAAAAACACAAATGTCAAAATATAGATAAAGTCAAAAGTAATACAGAGAATATAATTAAAAGTACAAGTCATAAAGTGTTTATACAAGTTTAGTATTTGTTGTAACAATAATGTTAGTGATCAGAGGTGATAGCAGATGAGATTGAAGGGAGGTTTTCGAGAGACAATAGTGTAATTTAGGGGGGAATGGAGCAGGAACAGTCCCAGTTTGAGGTAAGGTAAGAATGGAGGAGAGATTTGAAATTAGAGTGGTTGTGAGTACAGCGAAGGGAGAGAATTCCATAGTTTAGCTAAGGAGTGAGATAGAAGTAATTGGCCAGGAGGGCGTAGGGGTTTATAGATTTTAAGGAGGTTTTCGTTTTCAGATCTAGGAGTACGACTGGGGAGGTAAGCGATTAAGATAGATGAAAGAGAGGGGTAGATGGAGGGTTGGAATATGAGTTTGTGAGCAGTGGTAAGTTGTATGAATTTCAGGTAATTAGGAAACTCAAGCCAGTTTAGGGAGTGGAAGGAATGGCAATGATGGGTGGAGTATTTTTTGTTTTTGAATCACACAATTTACATGAAAAGCAAACCATACAAACATTGTGAAAATTATTGCATGATGCTATGTACACACCTTAGAACATTTGGGCAGCTCCACACACCTGAGGTACATATAACAGATTAGGACTCCGAGAAATGTCATCCCATTATTAACCACCTGAAGATGGAGTCACTGTAGAGCAGGTATTCTCAGCAGCAAACAGAGGAATGGAGGGCTGCTGTGTTTCCCACTTTAAAAATGACATTAGAAGCATAATAATAATACAGTACCTACACTTTATTAGTTTGCATCCATTGTGCAAAAGAATTGTCAGTTGTTTCCTTTTATTGGATGGAGACTGAGACATGCAAGAACTGTTTTTGACACCATTTCATTGCCATTTTTCTTTGGATCTTTGAAGATGAGAAAATTATAGCTTGCAAAAATGAGAGTAGTTCTCCTTTTAAAACATAGAGTTGGTGTGCGGAGGTGTTCAAGATTTTTCTGTACATCCTCCAGAAGTGTTACAACTGGAATCTCCTACAGGAGAGCTATACCAGGTCACAGTATTATAGGTTCGGAGGTTCATAGGTAGGTTCTAGGCTATCGGACCTGGGGCCTATATAAGCCTAGCCAAAAAGGTTCCCTGGCTTTCGCCACCCAAGAAAATTATTTTCATGTGCCCCTGTCAAGCAGTGCCGCAGAGGAGATCCTCAGGGTGAATTTTTTATTTCCCATCCAGTCGTCAAGATTTTTTGTAAAGAGGGCCATTGAGGAGCTTTGCTTGACATAAATGAGTAGTTTGTTCCAGTGTATGGGAAGTCTCTGGGACAGGAATCTATCCCTCCAGCGTGTTCTGTTTATTGTGATGACAAGGTTTAGGTCCCTGGAGCATGTATTTCGGAGAGATTGGGATATCTTTAAGTGTAGCATGTCCAACAGCTCTGGGTTTGACATAGCTTTGCATGTTAGGCAGAGATCACCTCTGAGTAGGCGATATGCGACAGAGTAGAGCTGGAGTTTTTTGAGACGGTCTGCGTAGGGCATCTGTTTGAGGCCGGTAATCCTCTTAGTGAGGTATTTCTGTGGCTTTCCAGTTATTGTAGGTGTATTGTGAGATACATGCCAAACGGGTTATTGTACTCTGTAATGGGTCTGATGAGGGATGAGTAGAGAGGAACAATGACCTCCTTTTTTCTATCGGAGAACCCTTTTGTGATGAGGTGTGCCATGTAGAAGCATTTCCTGACTCCTGTGGCAATGTGGTTATCAAAGGAGAGACTACTGTCCACCTGTGTCCCGAGGTCTCTTATCACACTTTCAGTGTTTAGCGAGCTACTGCCTGTGTGGTAGTTCATGGGTACCGAGTTTTTCCCAAAGGGGATGACAGTGCACTTCTTGGCATTGAGCTTAAGGCCATGACTTTGACACCAAGCATCTGTCTCTGTGAGGCCCTTTTGTAGAATGTCTACATCATTAGGTGATTCTATTATAGCTCCCAGTTTGCAGTCATCTGCGAACTTTGTTAGCCAAAGTCCTTCTGTTTTGGCCTGCACTTCAGAGAAGTAGAAGCCGAACAGGAGAGGACCCAGCACCGAACCCTGTGGTACTCCATTCATCACTGGTCTGAAGTCAGACTTGGAGTCGTCTACTTTTACTGTGTGGTTTCTGTCAGTGAGCCAGTTGGTCATCCATCTTGTGACATACGGATTTCTGCCCAGTTTAGTGAGTTTATCTATAATTCCAGAGTGGGGGATGGTATCAAAAGCCTTGGTGAGGTCAAGATAGGCTGTGTGCACTACCTTGCCCTCGTCTATGGCTCTAGTGACTGCTTCAAAGAAGTCAATCAGGTTTAGTAGACATGATCTACCTTTTACAAACCCAAACTGAGTGGGTTCCAGGGTTTGGAGATTACTTATGTCTTTGTTTATAAGCTCCAAAGTGATATGTTTTATGGCCTTGCAGACCAGGTTCGCCAGGCTAATGGGGCGGTAGTTTCCGGGGTCCATGGTGGCACCCCCTTTGTGGAGTGGGATAATCATCACTGTGCGCCATTCAGTAGGCACATAGCATGAGGTGAGGCTGTGATTTAACATGGTACTTAGGTGGGGTGCCAGTTCATTCTGTAGTTCGTGCAGTACACAGCATGGGATGTTGTCTGGCCACATGGATGCTGTGTTTTTGGCTTTGGAGAGTGCTGTCTTTACTTGTTCATCCGTGATTACAGGGGCTTTCCATTCTTCCTGTATTAATATGGGCCCTTTGTAAGGTGAGAGGGAGGTAAAGTTAGCGCTGAACCTATCTGCCAGGATGTTGCAATATCAGTTGGTTCTGTATATTTAGTGCCATTATCGGTTGGTTCTGTATATTTAGTGTCATTGTGCTGTAGCACAGAGCAGATCTGAGTGTTGCCATTGAGATTCTTGACATAGTTGTAGAATGCTTTGTGGTTGTCTTTGAAATCAGTGGCAATTTTATTTTCATAACTGGCTTTGGAGGATTTTATGCAGGATCTCAGCTTCTTGCTGAGGCTGACCAGGGAGTTCCTCCAATCTTGGGATTTTACTCTTTTTTGCTTCTTCCTTCTGTTGTAGAGTTTGTTTATGGCATGGCACCACCAGATTGGCTTCCTTTTTTTTGCAGGATAGCATCTTGGTTCTGTTGGGGATGGCACGATCCATGCACTCGTGTATGTGCTTATACAGTGCATTTGTGTAAGATTCAGCAGTCGTACCTCTATTTTCTGTCTGCATGGGTGTCGTGAAGTTTACCACTTCTGTCTTAAGAAGCATGAAGTTGGCTTAGGAGTAGTTTTTGACAGTGGTTTCCTAAATGGGGGGGGGGGTGAGATATGGATGTCTAGGGTGATTAGCTTTTGGTCGGATCTGACCAGCGAGGAGTTGACCTCTGGCATGGAACACCAGTTACCCATATTGGTAATGACCAGGTCCAGGATATTGCTACCCCTAGTGGAGGTGTGGACAAGCTGATCCAAGGCGTTGGAATTTATGAATTCCAGAAAACGTTGAGCGAATAAGTTGGTACATGAGTAGTTTTCCCAGTTGATGGTGGGGTAGTTGAAATCGCCCATAATTAATGTATTGGGTTGTACCATAATATTTTCCAGTATCTTAAGAAATGAAGAGTGGGAAGCCTGGGGCATGGTGGAGGATCTGTAACAAGCTACAAACTGGATTGCAGTCTTGCTCAGTGTTAGTTGCACTTGGATAATTTCGGATGCATTATGTTGAGCAACTAGCCTGGAGGTGTGAATATCCTTAATGAATATGGGCGTGCCTCTGCCTTTATTGTTTCAGTCCAGGTTAGGTAGCCAAAAGATGTGGTATGAATTATAGCCTGGTAATGCAAGGGTGCTCTCTGGAGCTTTGAACCAGATCTCTGTCACTGCACAGATGTCGATGTTCTCCATTTTAAGGAGTGCCTTGAGTGAGTGCATTTTGAGGTTTAGACTTCTAGCATTGAGTAGCATTACCTTCAGAGTTTGCTTGCTTTTACCTGTTACAGTGGCGAATTTAGCATTTTGAACCTTGCCTAAAAAAGGCACTATAGGAGTGGCAAGAGCCTTAGCCAGTATCTGGAATCCCAGGGGCAACAGGTGCAGGCCATCTTTGGCAAAGCATCATGGTCTGTCGACCATGTTGTCCCAGGCAGACAGATACTGGATCCCCTTAGAATGACACCAGAAGCTTAGACAATTGTTGAAGTCAATCATTTTGTCCTTGTACTGTGTATCATTCTGGGCTAAGGCAGGATGCTACTCAGGGCTAGGGCCATACCTACCTGGGCTACAAGATCGGAGAACTCCTCCATGTCTCTTTTCATGTAGTCCAGGGAAGTACGTCTAAGGTCATTCACACCAAAATGGACAATGACAGAGTCGTATTTGTACTTGAGGAGTGACCTGAGTGCGTGCTTAATGTGGTGGATCCTGGCACCTGATAGGCAGCTGACAGTAACTTTCTCCTTGTTTAGCCTGGTAAGTGGGACATCCGTGTGCCTGACTATAGAGTCACCTATGACTAATGTGTTGGGTACGTTGTTTTGCCTTATGGGCTGAGGTTGAGTGGCACACTGATTCTGTGGGCTGTGTGTCATTTGGTTAGTGTTGGGGGTGGTGTGTGTCTGCATTTCAGCTTGGAAGGTCTCTGTTGCTTGGGCAGATTTTTATTGAGAGCCTCCATGAATGTGGGTGTGTGCTTTTTGCTTCTATTTGTGGGTTTTGAAAGACTATGTGTTGAGTGTGGTATGGTGCAGGTGTTAACCTTCTCCTCTTGACTGTCTAGTGCAGTCTTGTCAGGAGAGAGCTTGGCTTCTAGTTTGGCTGTATAAGTGCATCTCTCACAGGTTGTAGTATTGGGTGGTAGGAGGAGAGGGTTGTCACTGTAACTGAGGCAATTGCTACATTGTCCCAAGATGCCCAGATTCATTGAGTGGACATGAAAAAACACTGTGAGCTGACCCATGGACATGCCTGGACAGGTTCTTATTAATTTAAGTACTAAGAACTGCTTTCTTCTTGACAAGTAAGGAAAGTCGAGTGCTGTAGTAATTTGTAGTTTATTTAGTGCTTACAATGATGTCTGAGCACGTGCTGAGCACAAGGAAGCAGTTTTGAGTACTGAGACTAAAAATCTGGCTAGTTCTGGCTAAAACTAGCTAGTTGTAGCACCAATCCCAGGAAGAGAAGCAGGCCACAGCCTGTTTGGTGATCCACAGTCTTGTCCCAGATGATGCAAGGGTCTGCAGGCTTGTAGTCTTTTTCTGGTAGATGCCTCGAATAGCAACCAGACCAGTCAGGTATGTTAAGTACAGACACTCACTCTCCAACCAGAAATAGTCAGGAATCACTGCACTCTGCTCCTACTCTTACCAGGATCAGAATATAAGCACAGATTCCAAGCTGTCACCTATAAAGCAGTTATTAAGCTTTCTGGTGATCAGCAGTCTCCAGGAAATAATGTAACTGCACTCCTTCTCTCATCAGAAGAAAACAGAAGCACTAATCCCATGATGACTACCGAGAGGCAGAATGTGGGTTCTACAATAAGTGGTTGTCTTGCAATAGATGCTTAAAGGTAAGATGAAAAAAAAAATGGTTTATCCTAAACACTGCAGTGCGCACTAGAGGAGTTAGATGTGAAAGTAGGTAACTTAAGTTTTACCTGTCTAAAAGTTAAGTTTTAATGGGGAGTCACTATTTTTAAAACAGTAAGATAAATTGAAAGTGGGTGGTCACTTTTGTATTCTGGTACTATGGAATACAGTAGGATGGCCAATAAATTTAAATAGTTGAAGGGGAGTAATTTCACAAAATGACAATCACACCAGCAAGTAAAAGCAGAGAGGAAATGAGATATATGGTCAAATTAACAGAAGGGGCAGGCATCTAGAAAGATAGTGGTGTTTAAGACCACAACAGTAACCATGTGGGACGGTGGGAAAATGTTCTTTCTGACTCACAATAGACAGATCTGTGGTCTCTTTTCAAGTTTTAGTATGCAGTTAAATACAGAATACAAGTAAAACACAGTGTAGAGAAAACAAATCACAGTATACAAAATAGAAAAAGGCAATAAAGTAATACAAAACACAACAATAAAAAGTAAACTAACCTTTCCCTCACAGCAAACTAGCAAAATCTGGGTGAGCCTTTCCAGTAAAGCTCTGAAATGTTTTGTTTTACCCCTTAAATAAAAGATTTAGTTCCTAGGTCCAGCCCCCCCCCCCCCCAGTTCACAGATGATTAGCTTTAGCTGACCTGTTGTAACTTATGTGTGACTCCTTAATTGACCTCTTCTAATTTCTGTCTGACTCACAAGAGACAGAGCTGTGGTCTGTTTTCAAGTTTTAGTATGCAGTTAAAAGCAGAATACAAGTAAAAAAACAGTGAAAACAAAACAAATCACAGTATAAAACATAGAAAAAGGCAATAAAGTAATACAAAACACAACAATAAAAAGCAAACTAACCATGTGAGAGTGTTCAATCTCGCCGTTTGTTCTTACACCTGGGTTCGGAGCCGATCCTCGGCTCCGTGTTGGCCGCTTGACAAAGCTCTGCATCGAGAAGAAGCTCGAGACCAACCTAACTCCCACAATCCCCCTCTGCCTTTACCTCAGATCTAGTTTGCCGCTGCAAAGATCGCATCATTTTGATGAGCTCGGACCACCTGAAAGATAAGATTGATTATTTCTTATAATTCTTTCATTAGTTTATATACAGATTTCTCAGATTGACTGTGTGTATGTGTGAGTAGTGTATCGAGGGTTTCTCGGTTCCGTATATAAGGTTTATATACTTTTATATACTTTGAGTTTGCCTCGGGGCCTACCCCACCCTTAACTGGATTTGACTATTGGATGTGACTTAAGTTTCTGGATTTGACAAATATTACTGGATTTGACTTCTTTGCTGGATTTGACATTACTACTGGTTTTTCACTGTTTTCTGGATTGGAATTTGTTACCATGTCAGAGAAAGCTAAATCAGGCTTCAAAAGGTGCCAGTGTGGACAGAAGATGTCTGTCACAGACAATCATAGTTCCTGCGTCTACTGTCTTGGCCCTCTCCATCTGCAGGAAGACTGCTCTGTCATTCTTTCAGTGGAAGGGTCATGACAGATAGGCGCAGGAAACTTATGGATAGGAGTCTTTTGAAGCCTGCATTCCAAGAGGCTCTGGATGCATCAGACCAGGCATCTAAATCCTCGAAGGAATCGAAGACGTTGGAGCCCAAGTCATCGGCTCCGAGCTCTTCATTCAAAGTTTGATCACCGGTTCCACAGACTTCGGGGCCGAGTGTTGAACTGTTGTCAGTTACCGAGCCTCGAGTCTTGGAACCGGTGACGGAGCTCCCTCCTCCGGCACTTTTGAGGTCGGCTCCGTCTTCGATTCCTTTGACACGTTCTTCCAGGCCCCTCTCCGACACCGATGTAGACCGAGTGGTGCAGAAATTGATGGGGAATACAGCCTTGTCCAAACTCATTTCTGTCTCCTCCCAGTTGGTGTCGAGACTCGAAGGCCTTCCCTTATCTCCACCTGTTCCTCCTCCGATGCCTATCCAGTCTTCGGAGCCGGGAGAAGCTGACCTGGTGATTGTGGAGCCCTCGGTACCAGAGCCGTCTTTTTCTCGGTCGGTACCGTTCACCTCGACTCCGTCGGATCCAGTACCGGAGTCTCGGAGCCAAAGATCCATCCTTGGGTCCAGGACCGAGAGTCGGACCGATGTTTCGGTTCCGACGCTCCCTCTCGGGGCCTCAGCTCGGATCGACTCGGCTCCGTCCTCGGGGTCGATGCCTTCGGTGCCTGTCTCGGGAATTCCTCCGAATTCTTCGGAACCGGGGGATGTCTCGACTCGGGACCCGGGGGCCTTCGAACTCATGAGGAAGGTGTTGTCTGTTCAGACAACCACTTCAGCAGAAACAGCTTCTCCTTCCCATAAAGGGCCGTTATCCTCCTGTGCACCCATGGCTACATCTAAGTGTCGAGCACCAGTGTCTCAGCCACCCCTAGAGGGTGCCCCTTCTTCCTCGGAGGCTTCTTCGGATGCCCCCCCCGAGGAAGTTCTGAGGAAAAGATTGTGTAAGAGGAGACACTTAGATTCTCCACAAGAATCATTGACATCGGACACTGACTTAGATGAGTCAGAAGGGTCCCCAAAATCACCCTCGGAGGATGTCTCCTTTTCTGACATCCTGGAGATCCTAAAGCAGAGAGGTGATTGTCAATCCCTCCCCCCTTCTGAGGATGAGTCAGTCTTGCTGAAGGCATTCGGTGCTCGCCCTTCCTCCTCCTGGGTCACTCCGCCCTTCGATGAGTTAATGGAGCTGATTGCTCGAAGGGCGTGGGAGACACCTGACACAGTGGAGCCAGTCCCTAGAAAGCCTAACAAATTTATTACTGCCCCTCAAGATAAGGCTTATCTGACAAAGGGAGTGCCAGTGGACGCTATGGTGGTGGCAGCGGCCACGAAAAAGGAGATGTCGAATCTTCCTCATCTGTCCATCCGCCTAATAGAGATTCTAGGACTATGGACAGATATGGGAAGCATTTTTAGTTCAGCGGCTTTTTCTATGCGATCCCTGAACTATTTGACCCATTTTACACGTCTACAGAGGGATCTAATAAAAGAGTTGGGAGATACCCTCCAGGGTACTACAGATGCTGCTGTCTCGAGAAGGTTACAGCACACCTCAATACCCTAACTTCTATTGTAAACTCGTCCATGAGGCTGATCTCATACGCCGAAGGATCGAGTAGGGCAGCAGCTTCAGCGATTGCTCTTCGAGGGCAGTCCTGGATGCGCTTATGTTCATTTATGGAAGCCTTCAAGTCTTCCTTTACTAACGCCCATTTGATGGTGCCACTCTTTGGCCCTAAAGTAAAGGAGACCCTTACCCGGTGTGAGCAAGAGGGAAAGACTCTGTCTGCTGTCGGAGTCCGTTTTCCACCCCATCCAGACCGCACCCAAAGGGCAACATGGTGGAAAAATGTGGTTTTGAAAACCCCAGGGTTCTTTTCCAGGCGACAGGGTGATACCCCTCCAGAGGCAGAGGAGGGGTAGAGGTGGAAGACGCCGCCCTGGCGGCAGAGAGGGTCCGCAAAACCAAGGTGACAGGGATACACTCCGGGAAACCTTTTCAGCACTCCTGAGAGGAGGCCCGACTGTCCTGCTCTGGAGGCAGTCGGGGTCGCTAGCTTTGTACCCTCAGGCCTGGCAAAATCTTACATCAGACAATTGGGTAAAAGCGTTGTTACCAGAGGCTACAAAATTCCCTTTCTATTGCCCCAATTCCACAGAAAAGACTCCCAGATGTGCCGCCCCATCTGCAGGCCCTGCAGCTACAGAAGTTTCAAAGCTGCTAGAAAAAAGAGTCATCCAACCAGTCCCAGCGGACCAAAGAGGATTCAGAACTTACTCAAGGTTCTTTTTAGTTCCAAAAAAGACAGGGGACTGGAGGCCTATTCTGGACCTAAGCAAACTCAATACCTTCATCAAGAAAGAAAAGTTCCGAATGGTCACGCTTCAATCGATCCTTCCATATTTACAGAAGGACGACTGGATGTGCTCAATAGATCTAAAGGACGCATACTACCACATCAAAATGGCCAGGGCATCCAGGGATCACTTGCGCTTCCGGCTGGGAGCCAGTCACTTTCAGTTTCGAGCCCTGCCCTTTGGTCTGACCTCTGCCCCCAGGGTCTTCACCAAATGTATGGCAGTGGTAGCGTCTCACTTGAGACGCCTCGGATTCAGGGTGTTTCCGTATCTGGACGACTGGCTCCTTTCTGCCACCACCGAGCGTCTACTGATTCAGGCCAGGGATTACACACTACAACTTTGTGTTCATCTCAGAATTTCCGTAAATTTCGAAAAATCTTTACTACAGCCATCACAGCATATCTCATTCATAGGAGCAGAATTGGATACGCATTGCTTAATTCTAAGGCTTCCCCCAGAAAGGATAGCCTCCCTACAAAGCCATATATCTCTTCTTCTCTCATCCAGAAAATCCCCAGCGAAACTGGTTCTGAAGGTTTTGGGCCTCATGGCAGCTTCTCTAATTGCGATACCCTTGGGAAGACTGCACATGAAAGTTCTTCAATGGCTTCTGTTTGCACAATGGTCGTTCCAAAAGTTACCCCTGACACACGAGATCTATATCACAAACATATGCAAATCGCACCTGGCTTGGTGGCTTCGAACTTGCAACCTCTCCAGCGGAAGACCATTCGTGCTACCCACTCCAACAGCAACGGTGACCACGGATGCTTCCCTGATAGGGTGGGGGGGGCATCTTTCAGGGACAGACAGTCCAAGGCGAATGGACCAATTTGGAATACAATCTGCATATCAATGTTCTGGAGTTGAGGGCAGTGTTTCTAGCGTTGCAACACTTTGCTCCCCTTCTTCCTCTAGGGACAATTGCAGTCCAGACGGACAACATGTCTGTAGTCTGGTACATAAACAAGCAAGGGGGAACCAAGTTTTACCAACTATGCAGAGAGGCCATGAGAATCTGGCAATGGGCAGAGTCCACAGGTCGCTTTCTCATAGCAACGCACATCCCGGGGTTATCCAACGTCATAGCGGACAGGTTGAGCAGAGCCATCCTGTTACCTCATGAGTGGTCCCTCAAACAGTCAGTTGCGAAGGAGATTTTTCGCAAGTGGGGCCAGCCTTCCTGCGATCTGTTTGCATCTCCAATGAATGCCAAATGCAGAAGCTATTTTGCCCTATTGCCCCCTCCAGGGGAAGTCCCAAGGGATGCTCTAGTTCACGATTGGCCCCCGGGTCTCCTGTACGCCTTTCCTCCTGTTCCCCTGATTTCAAAGTTTCTGCAGAAAGCCAGCAACCTGCAAAGGACAATTATCCTCATTGCCCCATTCTGGCCTCGTCAAATATGGTTTCCCTTTCTTCTAGCACACCAAATGCGGAACCCTGGATCCTGGACCCAGAGACGGATCTCCTGACCCACTCGTCAGGGGAAGTCCACCCGTCGCTTCTCTCCCTCAATCTCGCAGCTTGGCTCCTCCGCTTCTTCTTAGCCAGGTCTGATATTCTATCCCCTGCAGTTCAAAATATCCTGGTGGCTTCTCATAAAGCATCCACTACAAGGATTTACACCAGTAAATGGAAGCGTTTTGTGCACTAGGCAACTACACAACAATTGGATCCCTTAGTAGCGCCTCTGAATAAGGTCTTGGAGTTTTTAACCGAATTGTTCCACCAAGGGGCTTCTCCGGCCACGTTGAGAGTGCAATTAGCTGCCATATCGAATTTCCATGTGGGAGAAAGTGGGGCTCCTATTATGGCTCACAGACTTTGTAAGGCCTTTCTAAAAGGATCTTTCCATATTAGACCACCGGTTAGAAGTCCTACTTCACCTTGGAACTTGAACCTTCTCTTGTCACAGCTTATGCTACCACCCTTTGAACCAGCCTCTTCTTGTCCTTTGAAGTTTTTGTCATGGAAGACCCTCTTTCTGGTGGCTATCACATCGGCCAGGCGGGTATCGGAGCTTCAGGCTCTTTCAGTTCAACATCCTTATTTAATTTTTCACCCTGACAGAGTTTCTCTTCGCACTAATCCATCCTTTCTTCCCAAAGTTTGCTCCGCTAATAATATTAATCAGTCCATTGAACTGCCCACATTTTTCAAGAACCACTCCAATAAATTGGAATATATGTTACACAAGTTAGATGTTCATAGACAACTCAGATTTTACTTGGACAGAACAAAGGATCACAGGAAAACAGACCAGCTCTTTGTGGCCTTCTCAGACACCAAGATGGGTATGGCAGTTACAAAACGAACCCTGTCCAAATGGCTTTCTGACTGTATTATTTTTGTCTATTCTGCCTCTGAGAAAACTTTACCTGTCAAGCCCAAAGGGCACTCTACAAGATCAGTATCTACATCCCTGGCTCATGCAGCTCGCCTACCGTTAGACACTATTTCAGCGGCTGCCACTTGGTCTAAACCACATACCTTCATTTCTCATTACAAAGTGGACAGGATTTCTAGGGACAGGGCAACCTTTGGTTCCACTGTGCTCAGGAACGTTCTTCCTGAGTTCCTCAGGAACACGGAGCTGGGGCTATCCAGGTGTAAGAACAAACGGCGAGATTGAACACTCTCACATATAGAAGTTATGTCCTTACCATAATGTTCCATGTGGAGTGTTCATCTCGCCTTTGTTCTTACATTCCCACCCTCCCACCCTCAGGAAGAACGTCCAATTTAGGTGCCTGGTTTGTTTCTCCTGCTTCTTCCTTGAGCAGTTGTTGTGCTATGTAAATAGGTTTTCTTGTTTGGTATGAAAGTGTTATGCTCTCTTCTGTTCTCTGCTGGTTTGCTTGCAAACTAGATCTGAGGTAAAGGCAGAGGGGGATTGTGGGAGTTAGGTTGGTCTCGAGCTTCTTCTCGATGCAGAGCTTTGTCAAGCGGCCAACACAGAGCCGAGGATCGGCTCCGAACCCAGGTGTAAGAACAAAGGCGAGATGAACACTCCACATGGAACGTTATGGTAAGGACATAACTTCTATTTTCCCTCACAGCAAACTGTAGCAGAATCTGGGGAGCCTTTCCAGTAAAAGCTAATGATGATGCCATTTGCTACTGACATCCTACACATGGGGGAGCAGTATTGTCACCACTACAGTGACTTGAGTCAATGCAAGCCTGACCTCCGTGGCCGATTAAAAGCTGTAGCTAGAGCTCAGTCACCACATCAGTACTATAAGTATGCCATCTTTTTTTAAGAAATTAAA
>NC_056729.1:586339192-586384174 GCF_019279795.1 Protopterus annectens | reverse complement strand
GACATCTACCAGAGAACTGACATGCAATTGCAGTAGGGTGCATTTTGTGAAGCTGTGCAACCAGTGCTGATTGAATACTTCAGTGTGGATTTGTGTCAAATGCCTTGACCTGGTCAAGTTCCACAAGATTATACTGTTGTCATCATGCATGCCCTTGATCACCTCTTTGAGGACATCTATCAGATACAACAGGTTTGATGTAGCATTAATAACTCACACAGGTCTGTTGCTCACACCGGGAATATTACTAGTGTGCATGCAGAAGAGGTTCATGATGACATGTTGGTCTACCTCACTATTGAGAAGAGTCAGGATGTCTGTACACATGCATGCAGCAGGTGCTGTCATCCCAACCCAGGTGGATGCATGTTGATGTTCACCCTTGTATGGGAACATACGCCATGTGGAAGTGAAGTGTGCATTCAACCATATTAGGAAGATGTATGCACTGGGTCACACCACAGGTGATCTGGGATGTTGTTACAGCCCACTTATTCTGTGTAATATGCCTGGGTGAAAGTAAGACTGCCTATCATGATCTGGGCTAGGGGGTTGACACAATCCCCCATGCAGGTATCATTAAAAAAACATCCAAGTTGAGGATTAACCCTTACGCCAGATGATGGGTTAACAACTGGCTCACTGACAGAACACTTCATGTGAAAGTAGGTGAATCAAGCTGTACCAGTAGAGCTGCCACCCTTGGTAAACCCCAGGGATCTGTGCTTGGCCCTTCACGGTTTGATCTCTATTTCTTGTCAGTTCGGGCTAAAGTATATTGCCTTCAGCTTACCAGATTTGCTGATTCTTGCATACTGTGTGCAATCATTGAGTCCACTAGTGGTGATAACATAGTACAGGAGGAGCTAATACACACAACTGAATGGTGACAAAGGCATACAATCCACAAAAAAAAATGCAGAAATGTGTGTTTGTAATGTTGCCCATCTGAAAAGTAGAATTCCATGCTTATCACAGCACTGACAATAGTCCTGCTGTGCAGAAACCCAGTGATGCAAGCAGTGGGAAAACATGTAAATAATACGCTGAAATTTGACCACCAAGTGACCACACTCCTATTGAAAGCCTATGTTGTGCAAATCATAAGGTACTCCATCATATTAGGATATTAGGATTGCATGACAGCACTGTAGTCAAATCTCATCAAAACACTAATAGAGTATAATGCTCTTTTTTTCACATGCCTCACCAGACACATGTAGCAGCTGGAGAGACCACAGGGCTTTCTCAGCAAGATAACATAGGGCATACAAACCATGTCATGATGTATGTGGCTAGATTAAAAACAATGTCACTTAATAAAACACAACTACAAACAGATAGAAAGCTTGATTGTGGATGTAGGGTTGCTGGAGAAAGCTGTTATGGAAGACATTGAGTATAACCACCATCGGAAACAGCACTCCAATTATTTTTACTCTATAGACATCCAGATGGAAAAAATGAGGGAGAGGAAATTGAAAAAGCTTGTGAGAAACTTTATGGATTATATTAACAACAAAGCCTACCCACCACCACCATCCCCACAAGAATCGGTAGGAGAGGCATCTATAATTATTTTTAACAAGATCCCTTAAACCATGAAGAACCTGTTGAAGAACATACAGGTGAAGGTGAGGAATATCAATGAAGCCCCTCAATGGAGCATTTAAAGGGGAAACAATAGAATTTCAGGAATCAATGACATAACCAGACATATTCCCCAGGTTAAAATATGAATCAACTGAGGAATTTTGGCCTGAAGAGGAACAACTGAAGAGATAATGCATGACAATTTGACGTCAGAGTGTAAACACCTCTGTGAAATGAAAGTGAGCAGCACAGGTGACTTTAAGATTTTTAATTACTCAGCTGCTCATTTATTGTTCTGTGGAGCTTTACTTCCATTGTCTCCACTGAAAAAGAGCCTGTGTCCAGTTGGAATTTCCCAGTAAACAAATGTAAATAAATAAATAAATAAATAAATACATTTCAGTTCTATTATTTTACAATGTCAACATGCAGATGTACTATCAAAATGTTTTACACTGGTAATTGCTAGGAAAGCAAGTCTAGTAGAGACTTTATAATGGATTTGAAAATTTACACTAAAAAACTGAATTTGAATATCTTATTTGGTAATAATGAGAAACAAGATCAAAGTTTGAAACCAGTTAGTGTGTTTAACCCACAACCCCACCTATGTCTGCAAATGTTTGAAAGGATGTGTGATTTTGATTTGACATCTAGAATTAACAACAGAAAAAGTACACAAGCGAGTAAGCAAAACTACTCAAACCTCTCCCAAGAAGAAAAGGAGATTTTGTTTTGCTTGAAATTTTTGCAACATCTGGATAATGAAACTAGACAAGGGGGTGGGGTAGTCATTATGGACAAGGCACAATATGCAGAAAAAATGTAGACAATTTTATTTTTTGATGTTTATAGTCAGGTGTCAAAAAAGGAATTTGATATTTCATACAATAAGATTAGTATGGCTTTATATGTAATGCAGGTACTTGATCAAATTGACATGGAGGAATATAGTTGTTTGCATACTGAAAACCCCACTATCCCAAATGTTTTTGGATACCCAAGATACATAAAGATTTGAATAATCCAATGATGTGTCCCAGAGTGGATGCAAGGAATTTAATTACTTCCACTTTGGCAAGATATTTAGACTTTCATCTTAAAAATGAATTGCAAAAGTTTCCTCAGTTATGTAATGATTATTTGGGCATTTTGGAAAAGTGCAATCATTTGGAGTTTGACATATTTTTGAATATTGATGTCAAGGACCTTTGCACCATTATTCCTCATTGAACAGGTATATAATGGTTTACAGATTTTTGACTGTTGAAATGGATTTATTCCAGGGAAAGAAATGATGTTTATGAAAATTTATTGGTAGTGGTCTTATATAATAATTATTTTTTCTTTGAGAACCAATTTTTTTACAGCTAAAAGGGGTAGCAATGGGATAAGCCTGTGCATCTCTGTACGTGAATATAGCAATGATAAAATGGGAGACGAGATACGTGCTCAGTGGTATGTACATTGATTCTTTGTGTCTTTATACAAGATATGTAGATGACATCTTTATTACTTGGACAGGAGAGGTTGAAAATATTGCTAATTTTATTTCACATCTCAACACAACCACCGACTTTCTAATTTTTATACATAACATAGAAAGTGAGAAAACATTATTTTTAGATGTCATGTTGGTGAAAGATAACGTTAAGAAAGAGTATATTTCAAAAAAGTTTAGAAAACCCACCTACTCAATTTAATTTCTCCATTACACTAGTTTCTCCATTACACTAGTTCACAGAGGGTTGGGAGGGTGGCTTAATGGCTAAGGTGTTTCCTTACAAACACAAGGTGCAGGGTTTGAGTCTCACAAGGGATAATTGGCTAGGCTTAAAATGGCTCACAAGGGCAGTTAGCTTAGTACTAAACTATGAACCTATGAACATCCTATTAACCAAATGAAGGCAGTATTATAAGGGAAATTTCTGAGCTGCCAGCATGGCAACTGCATATGAGGATTTTGTATCTGGGTGTGGGATCTTGAGGGATATGTTCCTGAAGTGAGGCTACCCCGATTGGTTCATTAATGATTCTATGAATGAAGTAATAAATAAAAGAAGAGTTAAACATTTTATGACAATTTTGGGTAAAAGGGGAAGATTTGAGTACCCCCTGTTTCAGAAATAAAAGGGGGACAGTGGGACCTATTTTACAACTAGTTAAGGTCACTAACTATCAAGCCTGTTTTGTAAGCTCTTTTTCCCTGGATAGTGGAGAAATTACACCTATTTTGAGCAAAAATTGGGTATTACTGAAAGAAAATGTGGAAACACAAAACAAAATAGCAGATAGACCACTTTTTACTTTTAGGAAGGGGTTTACATTAAAAAAGTTTATTGAAACTAATGAAAAGCATACCCACCAAAATAGTCCTAGGAGAATGTCCCCTTGTGGGAACTGTAACTATTGTAGACACTTTTTACCTTGTAGGAACTAGTGCTGAATGGCCAATGCATTAAAATTAGGGGGAGCTGTAATTGTAAGACAAAAAGTGTTGTATACATTTCATTATTACAACTATGTACAAGCTTTTACACTGGAAAACCTGAATGCACCTTAAAGGAGTGAATTTATTTTGGTTCATAGGTTCATAGGTAGGTACTAGGCTATTGACCCTAGGGCCTATATAAGTCTAGCTAAAAAGGTACTTTGACTTTCGCCACCCAAGAAAATTATTTTCCTGTGCCCCTGTCGAGCAGAGCCACAGAAGTGATCCCTGGGGTGAATTTCCTATTTCCCATCCAATCATCAAGATTTTTCTTGAAGAGTGCTAATGAGGAGCTTTGTTTGATATAGATAGGTAGTTTGTTCCAGAGTATGTGAAGTCTCTGAAACAGGAATCTATCCCTCCAGCATGTTCTGTTTATTGTGGTGACAAGGTTTAGGTCCCTAGAGCATGTAGCTCGGAGGGATTGGGATTTCTTTAAGTGGAGCATGTCCAACAGCTCTGGGTTTGACATAGCTTTGTATGTTAGGCAGAGATTGCCTCTGAGTAGTCAATATGAAATGGAGTAAAGCTGGAGTTTTTTGAGAAGGTCTGCGTACAGCATCTGTTTGAGGCTGGTAATCCCCTTTGTGAGGTATTTCTGCAGCCTTTCCAGTTGTTGTAGATGTCTTGTGAGGTACATACCAAAAGGGGCATTGTACTCTATAATGGGTCTAACGAGTGACGAGTAGAGGGGAACAGTGACCTCTTTTTTCCTGGATGAAAAATCTTTCGTGATGAGGTGTGCCACGTAGAAGGATTTCCTGACTACTGTGGTGATGTGATTATCAAAGGAGAGGCTACTGCCTACCTGTGTCCCAAGGTCTCTTATCACACTTTTGGTGTTAAGTAGACTACCGCCTATGTGGTAGTTCATGGGTACAGAGTTTTTACCAAAGGGAATGACAGTGCACTTTTTGGCATTGAGCTTGAGGCTATGGCTTTGACACCAGGCATCTGTCTCAGTGAGGCCCTTTTGTAGTATGTCCACATCGTTAGGAGTTTTGATTATGGTTCCTAGTTTGCAGTCATCTGCAAACAGTTTTAGCCAAAGACCTTCTGTCTTAGCCTGTACTTCAGAGAAGTAGATACCAAACAGGAGAGGACCTAGGACTGAACCCTGTGGTACTCCACTTGTCACTGGTCTGAAGTTGGATTTGGAGTCTGCTACCTTCAGAGTGTGGGTTCTGTCAGTAAGCCAGTTGGCAACCCATCTTGTGACATAGGGATTTATACCTAGTTTAGTGAGTTTATTTATATTTCCAGAGTGGGGGTTGGTGTCGAAAGCCTTGGTGAGATCTAGATAGGCTGTGTGAACCACATTACCCTCATCTACTGCTTTGGTGACTGCTTCAAAGAAGTCTATCAGGTTTAGGAGACATGATCTGCCTTTTACAGACCTGAACTGGGTGGGGTCCAGAGTTTGGAGATTACCAATGTCTTTGTTTATAAGTTCCATGATGATACTTTCCATGGCCTTGCAGACCAGACTTGTCAGGCTAATGGGGCGGTAGTTCCCGGGGTCCATGGTGGCACCCCCTTTGTGGAGTGGGATAACTGTTGCTGCGCATCATTCAGTGGGCACAAAGCCTGATGTGAGGCTATGATTAAACATGGTACTTAGGTGGAGTGCCAGTTTGTTCTGTAGTAAATGTAGAACACAGCCTGGGATGTTGTCAGGTCTCATGGATGCTGTGTTCTTGGCTTTGGAGAGTGTGGTTTTTTACCTGTGCAGCCATGATTACAGAGACTTTGCATTCTTCTGGAATAGAGATGGGCCCTTTAGGGGGTGAGAGGGGGGTAAAGTTATCACTGAACCTATCAGCCAGGATGTTGGAAATATCAGTTGGTTCTGTATGTTTAGTGCCATTGTGCTGTAATTCACAGCAGATCTGAGTTTTGCCATTGAGATTCTTGACATAGCTATAGAATGCTTTGTGGTTGTCTTTAGAATCAGTGGTGATTTTGTTTTCATAACTAGCTTTGGAGGATTTTATGAGGGATCTCAGCTTCTTACTGAGGCTGACCAGGGAGTTCCTCCAATCATGGGATTTTACTCTTTTTTGCAACTGTTTCTTTCTTCTGTTGTAGAGTTTGTTTATGGCAGGGGACCACCATAATGGCTTCCTTTTTTTGGAGGATAGCATCTTGGTTCTGTTTGGGATATCATGATCCATGCACACGTGTAAGTGCTTATAAATTGCATTTGTGTAGGATTCAGCAATTGTACCTCCATTGTCCATCTGCATGGGTGTGGTAAAGTTTGCCACTTCTGTCTTAAGAAGCATGAAGTTGACTTTGGAGAAAATGTTTACGGTGGTTTTCCTAATGAGGGGTGGGGTGGGATGTCAATGTTTAGGGTGATTAACTTGTGGTAGGATCTGACCAATGAGGAATTGACCTCTGGTGTGGAAAACTGGTTGTTCATGTTGGAAATGACTAGGTCTAGGATATTGCTGCCCCTGGTGGGTGTGTGAATATGTTGATCCAAGGCATTGGAATTAATGAATTCCAGAAAACATTGAGCAAAAGAGTTGGTACATGAGTAGTTTTCCCAGTTAATGATGGGGTAGTTGAAATTGCCCTTTATTAGGGTGTTGGGTTGTACCCTAATATTTTCCAGTGTATCAAGAAATGAGGAGTGGGAATCTTGGGGCATGGTGGGGGATCTGTAGCAAGCTGCAATTTGGATTGCAGTCTTGCCCAGAGTTAGTTGCACTTGGATAATCTTGGATGCATTATGCTGAGCAACTAGCCTGGAGGTGTGGATATCCTTAAAGAATATGGACACACCTCTATCTTTATTGTTTCAGTCCAGGTTAGGTGGCCGAAAGGTGTGGTATGAATTATAGCCTGGTAATGCAGGGGTGCTCTCTACAGCCTTGAACCAAGTCTCTGTCACTGCACAGATGTTGATGTTCTCCATTTTAAGGAGTGCCTCAAGTGAGTGCATTTTGAGGTCTAGACTTCTAGCATTGAGTAGCATTACTCTCAGATTTTGCTTGCTTTTACCTGTTACGGTGGTGAATTTGTCATTTGAACCTTGCTTAAAAACAGGCACTATAGGGGTGGCAAGAGCCTTAGCCAGTATCCTGAATCCCAAGGGCAGCAGTTGCAGGCCATCTCTGGCAAAGCATCATGGTCTGTCGACCATGTCATCCCAGGCAGACAGATACTGGATCCCCTTAGAATGACACCAGATGTTTAACCAGTTGTTGAAGTCAATCATTTTGTCCTTGCACTGTGGTATCATACTGGGTGATGGCAGGATGCTACTCAGGGCTAGGGTCATACCTGTCTGGGCTACAAGATCGGAGAGCTCCTCCATGTCTCTTTTCATGTAGTCCAGAGAGGTGTGTCTCAGGTCATTCACACCAACATGGACAATGACAGAGTCATATTTGTACTTGTTGTGGAGTGAACTGAGTGCATGCATTATGTGGCAGATCCTGGCACCCGACAGGCAGCTAACAGTAACTTTCTCCTTGTTTAGCCTGGTGAGTGGAACATCAGTGTGCCTGACTATAGACTCATCTATGACTAGAGTGTTGGCTATGTTGTTATGAGCATACTTAATGAAATTTAGAATAATAGTAACATTACTGCACTGTTCAAGCACATTAAAGAGAACCATGACCATTCGTTTAAGTTTGTAGTAATTGAGCAGTTAAAAAACAAACCAAGGGGAGGACCTTGGGGCTTGCTTTTTGAAAAACTAGAAAAAGCATGGCAATTACGTTTAAATGCAACCTGCCCCCCTGGCTTGAATGAAATAACATCCATAACATGTCTATTAAAACTAAAAGCATATCAAAGGTAAACAAAAAATAATAAATAAAAAAAATAATCAATCCCTGGGATTCATGAAACAAAACTTTCCATGCAGGAACAGTGTAGACGCTCCTGCATGGGATATGGCCACCGAGTGATTCAGAAAACAGCTGATCTGACGTGCACAAGCCTGCTGATACTATTCCTGCATGGAAAGCCATGCAGAATGTTAATTACCTCATTTGCTGGTGAAAACCATGCAAATGAGGTGAATTAGCGATTCAGGAAACAGGCAAGCATCCGTGCAGGAACAGTGCTAGTTGCAGAAATGTGTTCGGTTACTAACCAAACACATTTCTGAAAACAGCAAAACGGAGGCATGACAGCTCAAATAAAAGCATGCATTATAAGCTTTAGGCATGCCAGTGGCATGGGAATGTGTTTAATTTAATAAAAAATCAAAGTATTTTTTTTGACCGATCTCGGCTGTTTAAGTATTGGGCAGCGGCGTGCAAATGGGATCGTGCCGAAAATTTTAAAAAAATGTAAAACCTCAATATTATGGGAAAGGTGCATTTTGCCATTATAGCTAATGGCATGCAGAATCAAAACATTACCAGGGAACACTGGTTGTCAAGGGGAAAGACTCCATTTTAGAGCAGTAACTATGGACTAAGGCAGTGGGGTATGCAATTGAGGGGAAATTTACTGACTCATAAAATATTTTAAGTCCTCACACTGCTCCTAACCATGTAGGTGCTAGAACAGGATAGTGTAGGCAGGAGGAGCAGCTAATATGAAAAGGGGGTGTGTCATGCCTGCTGTAAGCACATCAGAGCTCTGTTGCCCGGGTTTGCGCTTAGCTAAGCACAGCTAAGCAAAGGGGTGTGCCTGAGGCTGTAATGTCTTACACCATAAAATAAAGAGCATGTTCACACCCAGGGAGGGCCAAACAGCGCGCACTGGGACTTAACCAAAAAAAAAATGGAAATAGCAGCACTGTTTACATTTAGGCAGCAGGTTTGCGTGCCACACCTCGGGTCTCAAAAGGGGCAGAAATGGGAAGAAGGAAAAGAAATAAAAAGGGAATCACACAGGCAGCATCTTCAGAAAACTGCTATAAACTATGCAAACACCTTCCGGTCTGGTTTTTCCCACAAACTCTGCACCGTAGGTGTACACATATGGGGAAATTTTAACTGACAAAACTAGCAAAAAATCTTAGGGGCTGCTGTTGCTTTGATCTGTCAGTATGTGCAATAGGCTGAGGATGCTGAGGTGGATAATGCTAACAACCAACTCAGACCGAGGAGGAGAAGAGTGTTCAGACCCAGGGTAACCTACCAGGGGCTACATGATCTGGAGATAATAGAGTGCTACAGGGTGGACAGGGACATACTTCAGCAACTCGAGCTGTGCCGGCCTGACCTCAGACCCAGAACCAACAGAGGGGAACCCATCTCAGTGGATACTAAGGTATGTGTAGCCTTAAGAATACTACATACAAGTACTTTCCAAAGACCAACTGGGGATATCAGGAGGTCTCACCGGCATTTGCATCCAGGATACTCCACCGTTTCTTGGATGCCATGTGACCAAATGCTGCTGAGCACATTTACTTCCCCATCACCTGTGAGGAGAGGACCAGCAATATGCATCTCTTCCACCATGTAGCAGAATACCAGGAGGTACTGGCTGCCATAGACTGCATGCACATCCACATCAAAGCACCACCCGTTGAACACGGGTAGGGTCTACCTAAATCCCAAGGGGTTCTACTACATCAACTGCCAGGTCATGTGTGATGTACAGGGCATTATCATGAGTATGTGTGCTGGCAACCCTGGAAGGTGTCACGACTCCAACATCTGGCATTCATCACAGCTGTACCAGGCATTTGCCAATGGGGACATCCCATATGGCCATCTGGTGGAGGATGCTGGCTACACACTGGAGCTGTGGCTGATGACACCCATCAGAAATGCACACACACCCACACAAGAACACCATAATGAGGCACACACACAAACCAGGATAATTATAGAGCCTGTGTTTGGGATGCTCAAGTCACAGTTCTGCTGCCTTGACATATCCTGTGGAGCCTTGCAGTACTCTCCAGCCATATGTGCACACATGTTCATAGTATGTGCCATGCTACACAATATGATCCTGAGGAAACAGTTGCAGCAGGAACAAAATGGGGAAGGGCCACACAGCACCCCACCATTGCCAAGGTCTCCACAGGAACACAGGGACTTGAAGGAGGAACTTCATGAGCCTGCTCTTGTAGGCAGATGCAGGCATGCCCAGTATGCCCTGTCCTTAATAAAGAGGCAACGCATAGCACATACACTGACAGTGTAGGGCCTGAGGGGCTGATATCACTCTGTGACTTGAACACACAGTAAAACTGATGCCAAACATCACACCACCTATACCTTACCATGTATAGGTAGTGTACTGCATTCATCAGACATAGTCAGCCCTCAAGCACCATACTCACAACTGCCTCAGGCACAAGGTAAGTTAGTCTTCTTAACAATAAATGAATGGAGTAAAATGTTCTGATAGCATATCTATGGTATTGATGCAAGCATGCAATGAGATGTGGTGGATTACTGGGATAGCAGCAAACAACTGACAGCTATGTGGGACAGCAGGAAGTGTATGCCCAGTACTGGCTAACCCACACTATGCAGTACCACCCTAGTTGACAAATACCACTGCAGTATATGTGGTGAGCCAAATAACTGGGGGGGGTCATAATTCACATGCATGGATGTCAAAGTGGGGGTCCCATACTCACCCCCAGCCTCATCCTGCAGATCAGCCATAGAAAACCATACAGAAATGTCTGGCAAAGGCCCCCACATGGCGACATCTATGAAATTCCCACCTACAGACTTAATGCAGTGATGTCACAGCAGGTCTGGCAGTGGCAGTATGGCTCTGAAAGGTAAGGTCTGAAACTAAAATTTGTTATGCCAGAACAATCTGACCTGTGGTTAATACTGTTATGCCTGTAGTCTCAGAGATATGGCACAACACTATGCTAAATGGGACCAAAATGTTAAGCAAATATCAGCACAGTTTCTGCAAATGTGTATTGTGTAGAGATGCGTCTCCCCCCCACCAATAGTCCCATATAAATGTAGTAACATGTCCCTAGCCTTAAGCAGCATCCACCTGTCAACTAGAGTGATGGCTCAACACGAACAGAAAGCAATTGTCAGTAACAACCAGTCAACTTACTGTTGCCATCCCAGGGATGTCCACTGCCAGCAGCCTAGGAACATATGATCATCAGAATGCACTGCCTTGCTATAGATGGCCTGCATCTGTCACACCTGGCCTACAGGTCTCTGAGCAAATGTCCATGCCTGACCCACAGTGCCCTGTTAGGGAGTGTCATGAGGTCCATAACACCAACATAACACAGTCTACAAAATGCAAAGAAAGGCCATGCTGCTAACTGCTAGGAGCAAACCTGCCAGTTTCAGAGAGCCAGAAATCTGGACAAAGCTATAAATAATGGGGTGATAAAGGTCCAATGAGAGGGACACCTTTGAAATACTGCTCTAATAATGTTACAAAGTTAATGGAATGATTGTATTAGCATGAAATGCCTGAAAGGTATGAAGTCTGAAACTGAAATGTCAACTGTCAGTAATATCTGACTTCAACCCTGAGTAACTTGCAAAACACTTTTCCTTGAAAACCACACTAATTTGGGTAACCAACCAGATATATGAGTTATGAATCTGGACATTCTGTGATACTCTGTACAATCCACAGGCAGGGCTAGGAGTCTAAACATAGACTGGACTAATTGCAGGCAGTCCTAACCATGGAAGATGGTGACATGTCTGTACCCACAAAACCCTGGCCCACAGCCATGGGAAGTAACACACCCTTCCCTGATCACTCATCCTATGCAACATCCTGACCCCAAAATGTGGTCAGCCAAGCCAAATGAGGTGGGCCATACATATATGTGAGACACACACACACCTCCAGGCTGGTCAAACAGTCTGATACACACAAGACCCTCCAAGTGCAGTCAACCTTGGAAAAGACCCCTATGCAAAATACTGGTAGGTATAGGCCAACATATCTGACCCAGGACACCCCTCCCATATATCTTATCCCCTACAAATCAATTTGGAGTCTGCCTGTCACCCTGATCCTGCCTGACTTATATTACCCAAACTGTGGACTGGAAATCAGACCACACCAAAACAGAAATGCACAGAGATCCACCATTGTAATATATCACCAAGGTGCTGGACCATTTCCACAGCTCCAGCAGTCAATTGGTTGTAGGCACACCTCTCAACATGCTGGAGTGTACAAGAATGCTTAGCATCTGTCCCATAATATTGGTGTGTGCATCAGCCATCCTGTATTCCTCTGGTAAATTACGGTGATGATCTGAGGAGGTATGTCATAAGTTACAGAAACAATACATAACAGTGTCAAATGTCATATATGTCAGATGTCTGCTAAAACAAACCCTGTAACCCTAGCAACCCATACATTACTGAGAGATATAGTCACAATTACCATATGGCCCATTGTCTCCCCATTTTGATAGTCTATCCCCAGATATCCTACACCAACAGGTCAAGGGGTATGGCTGTAGCAGAAAACAAACTGGACTGAAGTACAACAATCTCTGGAATGGAGTCCCACATTTACTATAGAAGGTCACACTGGGCATGCTCATACACTTAGAGAACTGTCAGCAGGATCTAGTAATTAACAGGCATTTCCCACCAGTGCAACTACCATTGCCCTACTTTAGCAGTCCTGAAGATGTCTGTCACCATATTAATACCTTTCATCAGGCTTCAGCCCTATAAGTTCTGTGGTGTGTGTGATAACTGTGTAATGCTGTAGTACAAATAACTAGTTAGGTAGGAGTTATAATCTCAGTTCTGGCAAATGTAAATGTGTGTGTGTGTTTATAAGTCAAAGCTTTTGGGTCAATTCAAACCCAGTACACTTCAAGTGCCCTACTTTAGCAGTCCTGCAGATACCAGTCACCTTAGAAGTCTCTTTCATCAGACCCCAGCCCTATAAGCTCTGTGGCATGTGCGATAACTGTGCAACACTGTATTACAGCTAACTAGTTAGGTAGGAGTTCTAACCTCAGTCTTGGCAAATATAAAAGTGTGTGTGTGTTTATAAGTCAAAGCTTTTGGGTCCATTCAAACCCAGTACACTTCCCATTGCCTTACTTTAGCAGTCCTGCAGATAACAGTCACCTTAGAAGTCCCTTTCATCAGGCTTTAACCCTATAAGCTCTGTGGTGTGTGCGATAACTGCGTTACATTATAGTACAAATATCTAGTTAGGTAAGACTTTTAATCTCAGTTCTGGCAAATGTAAAAGTGTGTGTGTTTATAAGTTAAAGCTTTTGGGTCCATTCAATCCCAGCAAATGTTTCGTTGCTGTACTTTAGCAGTCCTGCAGATAGCAGTCATATTAGAAGTCCCTTTCTTCAGGCTTTAGCCCTATAAGCTCTGTGGCATGTGCAATAACTATGTAACATTATAGTACAAATAACTAGCTAGGCAGGAGTTGTAATCTCAGTTCTGGAAAATGTAAAAGTGTGCGTGTGTTTATAAAGTAAAGTTTTTGGGTCCATTCAAACCCAGTACACTTCCCATTACCCTACTTTAGCAGTCCTGCCGATATCAGTCACCTTAGAAGTCTCCCTCATCAGACTTCAGCCTTGTAAGCTTTGTGGTTCGTATGATAAATGTGTAACACTGTAGTTGCAATAAATATATAGGTAAGGGTTCTAATCTCAGTCCTGGCAAGTGCATGTGTATAAGAACAGTATCCTGTCTGTGGGCGTTTGTTGTGTTTATGTGAGAACTATATCCAGTGGGGGGTGGGTTTTACTACTTTTTGCTGTTGCCCACCTAGTACATGTCTAAGTGTCCACATTACAAGGCCCACAGTTGTCATCCACTGTAGAGGACCTGTAGATACTCTGTAACCCTATAAGTATTGTGCCATGTGCAATAACTGTGTGACAGTACGGAATAGATAACAAGATAGGCAGCCCATCTAATCCTTGGATATCTTTCCCCACTCAGGAATCATACACAAACACACTCAGGTAGGCAGCAACCCCTACATCAGTAGGTGGCCTGCAAACTAGCTCACAGATATAACCCACAGTGTGAAAGCAGCGGACTCCATGTCAGACTGCTGAACAGTCACAAGTAGAGTCCCACAGGTTGTGGACCTGGGTCCCCTCATGTTTGGGATCCACACCTCTGAGGACCAGTCCAATACGAAGGTACCCTGGTTGACAGTGTTTGCAGATGACTACAAGGTGGGTGCTGTTATTACCCCCCATGTGAAGTTGACATCCTTCACAAAGGCATCTCTTGAGACCTATGACTGTTGTCAGAACCCTGGACATGAGATCAATGCCAGATAATGTGCCGCCATCCTCTTTGGGTATGACATCGTTCCTATAAATGGTAGTCCATTGAACTCTGATGTTGGTATAAGGGACCTGGGAACACAGGTTGACAGTGAGCTCTCTGTTGACCACTACAGTGCCACTGTCTTCCAAAAGTCCTTCCATGTGTCACTTCTCCTGACTAATGGTGTTGAATTCAGGAAGTAAAAGGACAGTGTTTCCCTGTACTCTCCCCTCAGTAGGCTACTCAATGTGTACTATGGCCCATTTGCCATGTACCCCAATGGACACCTGCAACAACAAGAGAGGCTGCAAATGTACCTCACAAAGAGGATCTTAGGTACTACACACTTGCCCCATATGGACAGACTCCAACAACACCAATGAATCTCTATCTCATATTGGCTAGTTATGTGTGATCTCTGCCCTACATATATAGCCATACCTGACCCAACCCTGTCAGGAATGTTACATCCAAAGAAACCAATATGTCCACACAACATGCCCCACATACCTCAACCCCATCCTCAAAATCAACAGGACATGCTGGAGGGACAGGTTCACAACCCAGAGACTGGCCACCCTATTGAATAGACATCACATACATGTCAAGCAGAACACATCACTGGCCCTCTTCAGGAGAAATCAGGAGGAGTGGATGGGAAATAGAATACCCACCCTAGGGATCACTCCAGTGACTATACTCAGTAGAAACACTGGGAAGTATCATCAGGTGGCATGATGCTGGTGTATTCCCATAGGCTAGCCTTGTAAAATCTCCATGGCCATTTGCCATGTACACACCTATGAATCTTTGAACCTATGGATTTCTGTACTGTCAAATGTGTGTGTGTGTGTGCATGTGTGTGTGTGTGTTTGTGTGTGTGTGTGTGTGTGTGTGTGTGTGTGTGTGTGTGTGTGTGTGTGTGTGTGTGTGTGTGTGTGTGTGTGTGTGTGTGTGTGTGTGTATAAAAGTGTTTGGAGTATGTAAACATGTGGCTGAAAGTAGGTGGCCTGTCTCACCCAGTACAAATACCATTGCCATACCTTAGAAGTGCTGTAGAGTTATTCACTATATAGGTACCTTGGGACACTCCCCAACCTATAACTCTCTGGTGTGTGTGGTAACTGCATAACACTATAATACCAATAACTACATAGCTAGAGGTTCTAATATGAGTCCTGGCAAATGTGTGCGTGTGTGTATTATTGTGTGTAAGTGCGTATATGTGTAGGTTACAGTATTTTGTGGCCTCTCTTACCCAGTACATCACCCATTGTCATAATTTGCAAGGCCTGGCGATGCCCCTCATCTTAGAAGTACCTTTGGACAAGTGTCACCCCACAACCTCCGTAGGAGTGTGATAAATGCATAACAATGTAGTAACAATAAATAGATAGGTAGGGGTTCTAATCTCAGTCCTGGCAAATATGTGTGAGAGAAGAGTATCTTGTGTGTGTGTGTGTGTGTGTGTGTGTGTGTGTGTGTGTGTGTGTGTGTGTGTGTGTGTGTGTGTGTGTGTGTGTGTGTGAGAAGGACATCCATTAGATGGGCATATTTTATGCCATGGTACTCACAGTACACATTCTTATGTCTACTGCTTGAGGTCTGCTATTCACATCAACCATAGTGGTATCTGTAGACACTCTTCAGCCCTATAAGCCCTGGGCAAAAGTTTAGAATAGTATGTTATGAATAACAAGATAGGTTGGTCTGCTAATGTCAGTACTGGCAAGTGTGTGTGTGTGTGTGTGTGTGTGTGTGTGTGTGTGTGTGTGTGTGTGTGTGTGTGTGTGTGTGTGTGTGTGTGTGTGTGTGTGTATGCATTGGTGTGTATAGCAGTGATTGTGAGTGTATAGACTTGTATGTGACACTATTATGAGTACTCTCACACCCAGTACAGCCACCATTGCCATATCCCACAAGGCCATGTGATGTTAATTCCCTTACAGGTGCCTTCTAACACTCATCACACTAGTAGAACTGTGCCACCTGCAATAACTGCATGATAGTGTGGTACCACAACTTGATGGGTAGGGGTTCCAAGCACAACACTAGCAACTGTGATCCTCTACGTGCATGTGTGTGTATGTGTGTGTGTGTGTGTGTGTGTGTGTGTGTGTGTGTGTGTGTGTGTGTGTGTGAACAGCATTATCTGTGTGTTTGGTCGACACAATATCCTCTGGGGTTGAGGGCATTAGCAATCTGAGGTATGTTCCACTCACCACACTTACCATTGTCCACTCTACTAGAGCTGATGTTAACCACCATAGACTTAGATACAACCCCTCAGCCCTATAAGCTGTGAGGCAAGTGCAAGAACTGTTACACAGACGTGGGAAATTTGTGCAGATACAGCTGTACCTCAGCAATGGCATGGTCGATGTATTACAAAACTGCCATACCCCTTGCTGGGGATGTCTGCAGGGCCACATCCTGCTGACACACAGACACCTGGAACACAAACAGAATACAGCATGTGAGAATACATTTGCTTAGTGTTATTAACACCAATAATGCATCATGGATGAAAAGGTACACACACTCTGATGTGTACCAATTACAAATGCCAGATGACAGCACCTTACACAGCATTAAATAGCTACACTGTACTAAAGTCACCCTGTGCACCACACCCATATTAGCATGTCCCTGTATCGATGGCATGGATGGCAGGAATGTGGCAGAGGTATCATCATATGCACCGGGTGTTATTTGGGTTTGCGAGAAACCTAGACTGGGCCATACATTTGACATCATGTGTGTGTGTGTGTTTGGGGGGTGTTCATTAAATGGGCTGTGCAGGGGTGGTGTGTGTGTGTGTGTGTGTGTGTGTGTGTGTGTGTGTGTGTGTGTGTGTGTGTGTGTGTGTGGTTTGTGGAGTTGACTTGTCTGATGGTGATGTGTGTGTGTTTGTATGCACACAGTCATGCCATGTGGGCACCCTACACAGGGGTATTTTGGACAGCTGTGGGCCATACATTGTAGGGTGTACAATTCACCTTCTCCAGCCATGGACATGAGAACTGGGCCTGCCAACGGTATCACTGGTACCACCAGGGCTGAGTCCAGATGCAGTACTACTCCCTGATGGTCACTGCTGCCTGCTGGATCTGCATCCCTGTTGGGACCGGCCAGGATCATGTGCCCAAGAGTATAAACAGCAACAAAAGTAGTCAAGACAAGTTTAAAGGTGTGGTTCTAATAGGCAAACCGTATGTAAAAATAATAAAAAGTACAGAACGACCATGGGAAGGCAAAACTGTTTACTAAAGCAACAAAAAACTAAAAAATTAAGCACTTTTGTTATGTACACATCACTTCATCAGACTAATGGTTGCAAAAAAACAAGCACAATTTATATCCAAAGACAGCCAATCAGCTGCTAGACCTGAAATTGCTGACAGAAAACACTTAAGACTTAAAAACTTATAAAATCAAACAAATAAAATATAAAACAGATAAAGAGGCAATTAGTTATACAACATTGACAGCATGTCAGTGTTTAAGTGACCGTGCTTTAAGGAATGTTTTGAGTGATACTACACTGTCAGACCAGGTGCTTTATCTGCATTGAATAATAGGGTCCATTTCTGTTCAGCTAACTCTGTACAATTTCTAATGTCTCCTCCTCTCATACTCACATCTATGCTCTCAAGTACCAAAAATGTAAAAATATGTTCAACTCCATGCTGCAGAACGTTGTGCCAAAGCGTTGGTCTCTTTTTTACGCTTAATGTCCCTATAATGCTCAAGGATTCTTTCTTTAAGGGATCTATTCATTTTATCTATGTAAAAGGCATAACAAACATGGCAACTGCTAAAGTAAACAATGTTTGTGGTCTTACAGTCTGCATAGAAATCCAGATCTATTTTGAACTTAGCATACGGCTGTATATCGACTAGGCCTGTGAGAATATACTTGCAAGCTATACAAGTTTGGCACGTATAAGAGCCTAACCTAGTTGTTTGCAGTGCCTGCCTATAGCAATGTGATTTATAGCATAAGTGTTTCTTAAGGAATTTATTGCTCCCTAAAGAAAAACGGGGTGCATCATCTATCACTCCACTTAACTCTTCCACCATAGTTAAAATATTCCATTTATTCTTAATAATCTCACAAAATTAATTAATGTCACTTGAATATTGCAGAGATACTCTAAAAGTGTCATCTTTATCATTAATTATACCTTGTGTATCTGATACCACCCTCTCTAAGAAGTAGGCTCTACACTTATATGCCCTGTCTCTCCAAGCATTGGTAATATTTTATTTTTATTTTATTTTTATTTTACATTTGTTGACCGGGCTAGTCTAGCTGGATATGTGTCCATTTTCAGTAGAGGCCTGGGGAGAAAAGCTCCAAGAGTTATAAAATACTAAAAACAGAGATTGACAATACAAATACAGGATTTTACATCAGGACTAGCTAATACATGTATTACATAAACATAATCAAAGCAAAAACATAAGTATAATAAACAAATGATTTTAAAATAATTTTTTTTTTTTTTTTTTTTATCAAAAGAGAATAAACACTGTGTACAATATTTTATAAAGGGGGAGCTACGAGGATATAGACAAAGGTAAATGCAGGAATTATAGGGAAAGAAAGGTTAAAGAGGTAGAAGTAGAGTTAAGCTGGGTAGGTGCAGGAGCACAGCCAGTGTTTATTAAGATGAATTTTCAGCTGTTTTTTAAAACGTGGGAGAGAAGACAAAGTTAAGATATCAGAGGGTAATTTGTTCCACATTTTTCCAACAGAATTGGAAAAGAGACAGTCACCTGCAGAGTTATTGGGTTTGGTTGAATTAATCATTAGTTTATTGGAAGAGCCTAGATGTTTCAGATTATTGTATGGTGAAATGAGGTTAGAGAGTATAGGTGTTTTAGTTGGTTGGTATAGGATCTTGTGAGCTATTAAGAGCTGTTGAAGTATGAGTTGGTTCTGAAGTTCAAGCCAACCTAGTTTTCTTAGGTTGAATCAGTGGTGAGTTCTAAATGGGGATCCTGCTGCAAATCGAGCAATGTTATGGTAAGATATTGTTAGTTTCTTGAGGTTGTTTTTGGAGAGATTAGTGTATATGGGGGAAGCATATAGAAGAGTAGAGATAAGGTGAGATCTGGCTAAGGTTATCCTTGCTTCGGGTGTGAGGAAGGGTTTAATTCTGTAAAGGGATCCAATTTTTTTATTAATTATTTTTATTGTGTTGTTGATGTGAGTCTCAAAGTTGATATTATTGTCAATAGTTATTCCTAAAAGTTTAGTAGTTGAAACTGGTGAGATGAGAGTACTATCAGTGGAAGTAAGAGTGAGGTTTAGTGGGGTAGATCTACGGGATGGTAAAAATAATAGCAGTTTTGTTTTCTTCGGGTTGAGGAGTAGGCAACGATCGGAGAACCATTGTTTAACAGTGGTAAAAGCTTTTTGGGTTATTAACTGTAGTTCAGTTTGAGACTTAGCAGTGCAGATAATAGTAGAATCATCTGCATATTGTATACAGGTGGTATATGGGATAGCTGATTGGAGATCATTAATAAAGATGGAAAATAGAAGGGGGCCTAAAATAGAGCCTTGTGGTACACCTAAAGAGATGGGGAGGAGATTGGATAGTGCATTTTTCCAGAGAACTGCTTGTTGCCGGTTTTCTAGGTAAGATATGAACCAAGTTAAGGAAGGAAGGCCAAGTGAGAGAGATTTTAGTATGTGCAGAAAAAGTTTATGGTTAACCATGTCGAAAGCTTTAGATAAGTCAATGAAGATTGATGATGATAGATTATTATTATTACGGTTATAGTTGATTGAGTTGGCAAAGGAGAGTAGAGCTGTGGTAGTACTGTGGGAAGGTCTGAATCCATGCTGACAGTTAGCAAGTAGGTTGTTGTGCAGAAGGTGATTAAGAAGTTGCTTATGGATACATTTTTCCATGATTTTAGCTATAGGTGATAGGAGTGCTATGGGACGAAAGTTAGAGAAGTCATTTGACTTACCTCCTTTGTGTAGAGGGATGATGTATGATATCTTCCAGATAGAGGGAAAAAGTCCTTCCTTTATGGATCTATTTATCAGAATAGAGATGGGATAGGCAATGGCTTTGGCTCCTATTTGCAAGAATTCTGCAGGAAGTTTATCTGCATAAGGAGTGGTAGGTTTTAGTTTTTGGAGCAGTGATAAGATAAAGGAGGTAGATACAGGTTGTAAGTGAAATGAAGGAGGTAGATTTAAAGTAGGTGAGAGTAGGTGAGAGTAGCTTGGAGGAATCAATTTCTTTTGCATTATAGCCTCTATAAATAAAATCACATTATAGCCTCTATAAATAAAATCCTGTTTAAGGTCATTAATAGCTGCTTCTAATTCAAGGTCATTATTATGCAATCTCATTATTCCATAGAACTCCCCTTTATGACATTGCGTGTAACATGTCTGGGGTGCATACCATTTCTATTGCAGTAAGTTGTTTCTCCTTGTAGGCTTCCTGTAGATGCTGGTGCGTATGTTTCTAAGCTCTATTTTCTTAATCTTAACATCTAGGAAATCTCTCATCAGGTGAATATTTAAAACCAAATCTCAAAAAGCTTGTTGTGCTATGCATATATGCAACAAACTCTTCTAATATAATTAGAGGGCCTTCCCACAGCAAAAACATATCGTCCACAAAATGAACGTACCAAGCTATATACTTAGAGAAATTGTTCATTTGTAGAATATTCTCCCATTGTACCAGTGCTAGGTTGGTGTAGCAATGTGATGCAATAGAGTAAACACCACCACAAGTGAACATGCAGATATTGCCAAATGGCTGAGTGTAACAGTTGTATGCATGGTCACAAGCATTAAATTTAGCATGCCTAGGGTACTGGTGAGCCACAACATGAAAATCCCATTCTTACCGTCTTCAGGCTGCTGTCCCGTGTGCAGACCAGAGGGACCTATGTAGTTGTGAGGGAGAGGTATTGTCAGCAGATTCAAATTAGGCATTGGTACAAGATGAATGCTACATTTCTGCACAGGTACAGTACACACTATGATATTACACAATTAGCTGTACTTCACCATAGATGTGCACTTGTGTGCATTACTAAACCCCACCCACTAATCCATTTTGCACTGGCATATGCATCCGGAGACTCTATAGAAGACAGTTTAAATGCTACCTCATTACATTGATGTGCACTTTGGCCTTACTTGGATGTTCCTTGCCTGTTGCCTGGGTGCCACCCACCTCCACAACTGCTGTTTCCTGTGCTTGAGGTTGTGTGGGGGCTACCCCAAGGTTGGCAAGGAGTTGCTCTGTCACAGTAAGTGGGGCTTGTGTGGCTGGCCCCCCCACTGGTAGCAGTATGGTCCCTCACTACAGTAGCAGCCCTTTACCAGCCATGATGTATCAAGTCAGTGGCTATATGCCTGACCTGATCGTATGTGTATCCATAGTGGCCCAAGATGTTCACTCTGTGGATGATCTCATCACACAGGGCAGTCCGCTCCCACAGATTTTGCCGGCTATGGCCAGAAAGGATGGCATAGTTTAATATTACAACTTCTGAAATGGCTGCTGTCTCCACATCAGTGTAAGGCGGTTGCCACTGCATGCACATGGAAGACATAAACAGGGAAACACATCACAGGAGCTCAGACATTGCCCAGAGTTCATTATAGAGCCAGCATATGAATATGGACTATCATTAGCCACCACTTACAAACACATCATACCCCTGTACCTGGCAGCACTGTATGAACATGCATTGTACTCCTGGTCCTGATGTGTCATGTTCTCCCAATGAGGGCCAGTACATTGCATAAACCACTATTCATCATTCACGTTTGTGTAGAGAGATGACAGTGGCCATGTTCCTTGCAGATGGTATGTCGATAGTGCTCAGGCTTTGCTTGCATACAGTGTGTAATGGAGCTGGAAGCATATGCCTGGGTTCATGTAGGATGCAGACAGGAATGTTATCAGGGGACTTGCTTTTGTTAACTTTGATTAGGCAGTTTGCACCTTATCCATGATGATGAGGGGAGGGGTGCATGTGCTGTGCATATCCACCTATACTGATGGTGAGCCGGGGGGGGGTGATGTTTGCCCTAAACCTGTCTGTTGCAGTTTGGCTGTAGTAATGGTGTGTGTGTATGTGCAGTGATTGACCACCATTACAGGGTAGGTTGGGTTGTTGCCTCTGGGACTGCAGACATATGTGAAGCTGGTCTTGTTATTGTTGTTAGTAGATGCGTCCCATTTGTACTCATAGTTAGCCTTACAGTAATCATCCTGTGACCTAATATGCTAATTCAGACAAAGGTTGACATGCTGCCCAGTTGGTGCCTGCTCCTACTTTGCCCTGTGCAGCTAATATAGCATCACATTATGTGCTTTGTGCATTGCTGCTGCTGTCCAGCAAAGGGGTTTACTCTACTTTAGTGGAGACAGGTTTTACAAGTAAGGTATTGCTGAGGCTATACAGCTATGTGGGTAATCATATATCTGTTTGTAGTAGGAATGAACACAAGGTCAGAACACAGTTGACCACCTCTACAATTTCAATGTGATACTCATGCTTGTTATACTACCCATGTCTGTGTCAGGGCAATGCCACAACCAGTAGCTGTAGAAATGTAACTCTGTTGGATGCACAGAAACTAAGGTTACACATGCACAACATGTACAGCTTATTTACCTGATGTTTTGCATCCCAAGTCAGTTGTTATGAGGCAGCCAGGGACACCTACCAATACATACATATGCACAGGTAATACCTGCTATACATTTCTGGTCTATGTCAGTATGGCACATTGTAATTTCAGTCTTGCTGCTCAGTCAGTCATGTCAACCTGTTAGGGTAGGATATCTGGAGGACACTGCACATACATAGTGGAATATGGGCTAAAATTAGTGACACTTTCTTCATATTGCTGTATCACACTTATGCCATTTGATAGTGCAGTAGCCTTTGCATTCACAGACATTCCCTGGAGGATGTCTGAAGCTCATATGGCAGGCAGATAGGAGAAAGGCTAGTGGTGTAGTAGTGAGGGTAGGAACTGTTAATGTTGTGAGTATGACTGGTATTCGGACAGCGCTAGCTGTTATGCTGGACAGAGGAAAGGTGGATATATTGTGTGTGCCAGAGACCAGATGGAAGGGGTGTACAGCTGTGTACATTGGAGTTGGGTACAAATAGTTCTATCATGATGTGTATGGGAGGAGAACTGTTGTAGGGGTTAACCTGAAGGAACATTATCCTAAGAGTGTTTGTGGAGGTGATAAGTGTGTTGGGTAGAGTGGTGTTTATGAGGCTGGGAATTGATGGTGTAATGATGACAGTTGTTAGTGCATATGCTCCGCTAATTGTGTGTGTGATGGATGAGACAGATGTACTTTGGTGTGGTTGAATGAAGCGGTAATGAGTGTACCCAAGTGTGAGATAGTAGTGACTGGAGTAGATTTCAATGGGCATGTTGGTGAAGGGTACAGAGGGGATGTAGAAGTGATGGGTAGGTATGGTGTTAAGCAAAGGAATGCAGAAGGTGAGATGGTGGTGGAGTTTGCAACAGAGGATGGACATGGCTGTGGTGAATATATAGTTTTACAAGACCAAGGGGCATAGGGTGACATACAAGAGTGGAGGAAGATGCACACAGGTGGATTATCTCCTATGCAGGTGGGGCTGTTTGAAGGGGATTGGTAACTGTAAAGTGGTGACAGAGGAAAGTGTAGTTAGGCAGCATGGAATGTTGGTCTGTGGGATGACACTGGTGATCAAGAAGAGGGGGAGGAGTGTGGGGGCAGCACCATGGATCAAATGGTGGATACTGAGAAAGGGTGATTGTGAGGTTGAGTTCAGGGAAGAGTTAAGATAGGCAGTGGGTGGCAGTGAAGACTTAGCAAATATCTGGGTAACTACATCCGAGCTAGAAGGAGATGAGTAGAATGGGGCTTTGTGTGACATCTGCACAGAGGAAGGAGGACAAGGACCTGGTAATGGCATGAGGAGGTAAAGGGGAGTATACAGAGAAAGGGGTTGGCCAAGAAGAAGTGGGATTGTCAGACGGATGAAGAAATTAGACAGGTGTATAGGGAGATGGGGTGCATTGCAAAGATACTGGTGACAAAGGCTGAGGATGGGGCATCTGAAGGGTTGTATGTAAGGTTGGACACCAAGGATGGAGAATAGGACCTGTACCAATTGGCTAGACAGAGGCATGTAGCTAGGAAGGATGTGCAGCAAATAAGGCTGATAAAGGATAATGGTGGCAGTGTATTCACAAATGAGGAGAGTGTGTCTAGCAGGTGGAAACAGTACTTTGATGGGCTGTTGAATGAAGACAATGAGAGAGAGAGAAGGTTGGATGATGTGGGTATGGTGAATCAGGATGTCCAAAAGATTATCAAGGGGGAAGTAAGGATAGCTATGAAAAGGTTTAAGAATGGAAAGGCTATTGGTCCAGAGGATATACCTGTGGAAGCATGGATGTGTTTAGGACAAGTGGCAGTGGTCTTTTTAACCAGACTGTTTACTGTAATCTTGGAAAGTGAGAGGATGCATGAGGAGTGGATAAAATGCATTTGGGTACTGATTATGAGAATAAGGATGGTATGAAGAGCTGTAGTAACTATAGAGGGATAACACTGATCAGTCACAGCATGAGGTAATGATAAAGGGTGGTTTTCGCTAGGTTAAGAAGGGAGGTGGGGATTACTGATCAGCAGTATAGTTTCATGCCAGGAAAGAGCAGTACAGATGCAATGTTTGCTCTGAGAGTGTTGATGGGGACATACAGAGAAGGTCAGAAGTAGATGTGTTGTGTCTTTGTGGACTTAGAGACAGCATATGACAGGATGGCTAGAGAGGAGTTGTGGTATTGTATGAGGTGGTCAGGAGTGGCAGAGGAATCCGTAAGAATGCTACAGAAAATGTACAAGGCTAGTGTGACAGTGGTGAGTTCTGCACTGGGAGTGACAGGTGCATTTAAGGTGGAGATGGGAATACAGCAGGGATCAGCTATGAGCCCTTTCGTATTTGCAGTGGTGATGGACAGGTTGACAGACATGATCAGACAGGAGTCCCCTTAGACTGTGATGTTTGCAGATGACATTGTGTTCTGTAGTAAGAGTAGGGAACAGGTTGAGGAGACCCTGGAGAGGTGGAGGTATGGTCTAGAGAGGGGAGTAATGATGGTCAGCAGGACTAAGACAGAATATATGTGTGTGAATGGGAGAGAGGATAGAGGAATGGTGAGGATGCAGGGAGGACATTTTACAAAGGTGGATAGGTGTAAATACTTGGGAACAACAGTTGAGAGTAATGGTGAGTGTGGGGGAGAGGTGAAGATGAGAGTACAGACAGGATGTGGGTGGTGGAGAAGAATGTCAAGAGTGATTTGTGACAGATGAGTCCATTAAAAGTGACAGGGAAGGTCTACAAGAGGGTAGTGAGACCAGCTACGGTATATGGGTTGGAGACGTTGGCATTGAAAAAAGAGGCACGAGTCAGAGCTGGCCGTAGCAGAGTTGATGTTAAGATTTGCACTGTGTGTGACGAAGGTGGACAGGATTAGTAATATGTATGTTAGGGGGTCAACCCAGGTTGGACAGCTTGGGGACAAAGCCAGAGAGTGGCAGGATTATGTTGGTTTGGACATGTGACAAGGAGGTATGCTGAGTATATTTGGGAAATGATGAGGCTGCCAGGTAAGATGAAAAGAGGAAGGCCTGAGATAAGGTGTATGTATGTTGTGATAGCGGACATGCAGGTGATTGGTGTGAGAGAGCAAGATGTACAGGACTAGAAGACATGGAGACAGATGATCTGCTGTGGCAACCACTAATGGTTACATCCAAAAGAAAGAGAAGGTGATGTTGTAATGTCAGTGTTCACAGGTTTACAATTATTTGCCAGACATAACACAACTCTTGATGACATAACTACAAATATGAGGCACACATATGGTCAGTGTGCATAACAGTGGACAGTTGAATGGTACAAGCTCAGTATATCACATGCAGTTTAACACACACAGCTGCAACAGTATTTCAGTATGCAAATACCCTGTATAGGCCATCACATGTTTGAGACAAACATGTATATCATATTTGTATTGTCAATTAACATAGTGATATCTACGACATCCCAGTAGCTGGCCTAGCAGTGTCACAGTCAGTATTGTGCAACACACACTCTAGTGGTGGTCATATGTGAGCTATCCTTTCCTGTGGTGACTCAGGGCCCTGAGCTGTGTTCTATGTCACTGTAGACAGACACAGATGCTATGGCCATATGTTCTTCTCAACAATATATCAGTACAGCATGTGTTGTTGAGACATAATATTGTTTGAACTTTCTATTTTTCACGTTTACATATCCCCTACTACATTCCATTACATGCTTAATTGTTTGACATGCCTGTGGGGTTTTTTTCAGTTCAGTTGGTATAATCCATTAGTTTCAGTGTGTGTGTGTGTGTGTGTGTGTGTGTGTGTGTGTGTGTGTGCGTGTGTGTGTCTGTTTGTTTGTTTGTCTCTCTCTCTCTCTCTCTCTGAGACAGATGTAGGCTATACATCTGTTTTGTATAGGCAGCAGCTTGCCTTTTGTAGGTAATGCTCATGAGCAGCTGATGGACTGTGCACTAATTGGAGCCCCCCACATACTAATTGCATGTAGAACAGCTGTGGTATCATTCCCATACCCAATAGCATGGAAACACGCTCCTATAACTGAGTACTTAATGTGGGCATTGCCCCTTTTCCTTGCCTGTGAGGAGAACTTCATGGAGGTGTGTGACAAACAGTTGGAAATACCTATTACAACAAACACTGTGGATACAGTCCAACAAACTGGGGGAAAATGTTTCAGACATAGGGACATAATGTAAGTATTGCTGATATACAGTTGAAGTAATGCTAGTTTGACAGGGTTTGTGTGGATATGGCTATTCTGCATGAATTTAAGTCTGATAGTGTTATGTGGTTGACATAACTCTCAACTGTAGGGCTATCTGCAGATTGGCCGGAGTTTGCAGTCTTATATTTGGTGTGTTACTCACACATTTTTGGCCTTGGAAATTCAGTAGCATACTCTGAGGATTGCAGTCAGTAAATGGTAACATCCATGTGTGTTTCTGTCTTCATATCCCTCAGGACAGATATGTCACAACAACCCTGTTACACCAGCAACTTTATCAGTTTATAACAGCAATATGTCAATAATGCCCCTGTGTTTGGGCCTCTGCCCGCAAGTATGTCAGGGTTTGTCCAGATGTCATGATGTAAGAGGTGGATAGGTATAGTATATCATTATATAGTGACTTCATTCCTGATATCATCTCAGTGATGTATCAGACTGCCAGACATGTCATGTGTAGGAGGCCTTATATATGAGGACAAAGCCTGGACGTTCTGTGGGACTCTATACAGTTGAGATGACTGTGTATTTCTGGCAATTGTTGAAATACTGTCAGGATTGTGTAGCAATGTATTGTGAATGTATTTGGCCTGTGTAGGGGGGTAGATGCAAGTGTTGAGGGTCATTTTCTATCTGACTTTCCATGCTGCTCCAGTTTCTGGTGCTCTATTAGCTGTATATGTTTGTAGGGGCAGACTAACACATGTCCCATACCACAGTCAGGCATCAGACTACACTGTGAATTGGGCCAGTATATGTAGTGGTAGTGTGTGAGCAGCAAACATGCTGATGATTTTGTTCACACACTCCATATACTCTACTGTTCATGTGGTTTGCCAGTATGTCACTTTGAATGTGGTGAGATTGGTTATGGATATGCACTTTCACACTGGTGTCTGTTTATCAGTGCTGCTACATCCCTGTAGTGCCTGATATATTTGCAATTACATATGTATTCCCCCATAGCAAAATTGGGTTAGTGTTGTGTTAGTCTGCCTGTAGTTTAAACAATAGTTGGTGACATGTCTAGCAGCTCAGTGTAGTTTCCCTGCTGTGATGTTATGTCCAGATATTTATCAGATATACTGTTGCCTGGCCCCCTTACATGTTGTGTATGCCTGACACATCAGTGGGATGATGTGAAGATTTATGTCAGTAACTAGTAGGGAATAATTTGGTTTTGGACTTGGGCTATTTCAGTCAATATATGTTACAACAGACAGGAGGGTGTCACTGCATTAACTGTGTCACCTTATCTACTCCAGTATTTGGGATATGTTCCCAGTTTCATGGCTTTACCCTCCTTTGTCAGGCTTGGTCCAGATTTGTTGCACTAAGGGGTGCTGAGCATACCTCTTGACTGGCAAGATTGTTTCAGACTGTCCAGGTTTATTGCTCATATTTCTGGTCTGTTCCACAGAATCATTATTTTCACTTATGTGGTAAATCACTGTGATGATGTGAGTAAATGTTGACATACATTTCACTTTCAGAACTCACATCCTCCTGAACATGTATGCTGACACAAACACTGTTACTGTAGCAACGATCTACATTTATAACTGCAGTACTTACATTATGTCCCTGGTCTTGGCCCATTGTCCCCCATTTTGACAGCCTTTGTCCAGAATTCTTGCACTAAGAGGTGGAGAGGTATGGTGTTGGGTATGACTCAACTACATGCTATGAGTATATATATATATATATATATATATATATATATATATATATATATATATATATATATATAAATATTCCTTTTTGATATGTATACATATATTTATATAACAATATATATGTATATATTCTATACGTATTTGTTTTATATGTATAGTTTCATATATCTGATGTATATACTTTTCATTTATCTATCACCATACACGTCTATATGTGTATATTATATATATATATATATATATATATATATATATATATATATATATATATATATATATATATATATGTATATATATATATATATATATATATATATATACTAAACATGACTGATTCCACAGTGTTTGTTCCCCACTATTCTATACCTGTATTGAATGATATATTTGAAAAAGCAGCATTCATTGTTACAGCTCAGATGGTGTAGTGGTGCATTGCTCTGACTATGGTGTACAGGATCCTGGGTCAAATTCTTGGTAGGTCTGGTTATTTTGTTGCTGGGCAGAACAGTGGCTGATGGAGAGAGGGTGATTAAGGCAGTCTTAAGCAGTTGTAAGTGGGTTTGCATAATGGTAAGTGATGCCAACACACGGTTAAACTGGAAACTGCTTAATCTGTGTAGGCATCACTTAGCATCACACAACCTCGCTTACTGCCACTTATTGCTGCTTACTGCCGCTTACTCCCGCTTACCCCTATGCTAATTTCTTTAAAAGAAAAGAAAAATGGGGTGATAGGTGAGTAGTGCAAAAGGGGGTATGCTGAGGGAAAAACAATATGAAAGATAGCTAGGGATGTGCAGGACAGGTGTAGGGAAGTCCATAGCTGTCCATTTCTAAGATAGCAACAGCTGTGCATTTGTACAAAATTTGGAGGTGAATTTGGACACTCAAATCCTTGAGAGAGGGGTGAGGACAGCAGTAATGTGTTGTTAAGCCAATTAGACCAGATTACATGTGTCTAGAGAACACATGTGAAATGGACAGTTATGTATTTATTTTTGGAAGCAGATTGCACTTTTGTTTTTTTTTTTAATAAGGTGATAGTGGGATGTTGGGAAAGGATAGTAGGTATATTTGGGGAGGTAAGTTGGGTAGGAAGACAGGCAAGACAGCAGACATGAGGCAGTATATGACACATGTGGGAGTAAATACCTTGGATGGTGAGGGTGGTTGGAAACCGAACGCCCACGAGCCTCCAAATGGATACAGTGATACTGAGGTCCCCACCCATGGGCAGTCATCACTGCACCCACACGTTCCCAAAGGTGGCTGCCCTGGAGGCTGAGCAAGAGGGACAGGTTGACTCTCAAGATGTGCCATGCAGCCTTCAAGCTGGCATAGGTGACCTCCAACCTCCTTTCGAAGCTCTCTATGCACCAATCTCTGGATCTGACTATGGGTGAGGGTGTCCTGTCAGTGCCTGCTCCTTGGGGGGATGAGCCCCATCCCCTGAGGTGGTTCCACCTGAAGATGGTGCAGGACAAGCAGATGAGGAGGTCCCAGGCTGGGTCTCAGACATGCTGGGGCCCGGTGCCATGGCCAGTTGAGGCAGGACAGGTAGATCCACTGGGATTGACCTTCACAGATGTACTAAGGTGTTGAGGATTTACAACATATGTTGGTTAGCCATGAACAACACATTTCAGGATTAGTTATAACAGCATGCATGGGTGTTCCAATTAACCCAAAACAACAGATTTGAAACAGTTGCATAGCAAACAGAACACATGCATATATGAAACCACAGTGGGCATTATAACAGCATGCAAGTTACATTGATAGCAACGGGTCACCAATCTTCTTCTTCTTTCGGCTTTTCCCGGTTAGGGGTCACCACAGCGGATCACCTGTCCACTCATGATTGGCAGTGGAGTTTTACGGTGTCGAGTTGCCAGCCCGGCACCCAACCTTCCACAGAAGGCACACACCTGCACACACTCACAACTAGGGCTAATGTAATGTGTCCAATCCACCTACTGTCTTTGGGACAGGTCACCAATGATAGCAATATAACAGGGAATATTAATAATCAAATGTTTAAATATTTGTAGAACAATAGGACACATATCTCAACAGTAGGTTTGGTGAAAAACATACCCGTTGATTTAAGTGTTTAGATTATTGGTGCAGATAGGGTGGGGGAGAGACAGAGATGTTAATTAACAACTGTATAGGCTTCAATTGCTCACAACTTTAATGATCATTGCTCTAATCGTTATCTCCAGGTATTACCTCACATTACCTTCACATCGACCTATGGCCTTTGGTTAGGCAGTGGTATGTTTGTACAGTGTGTATAATTACAGACTTCTTACAGCTCATTTATACCTCTTCTTACCTAGTGGACCAGTGGAGGAAATTTCTGCTAACACTACCTGACTGTTTCTACCCATATTCACATAGTCAAGGTTACATTTGTGCACTCATACTGTGTGTGTGTGTGTGTGTGTGTGTGTGTGTGTGTGTGTGTGTGTGTGTGTGTGTGTGTGTGTGTGTGTGTGTGTGTGTGTGTGTGTTTGCTACTGCCATACTCCACCTTGATTTCTATTGCTCACCCTGGGTGTTAGCAGCAGTGACCACCATCTGTGACAGAGTGACACTTGAGGGACATTTCTTGGAGGAGGCTACTTGGTGTATGTACTTATCATGCTGTCATTTGCAGCCTTGGGGTTGGACAGTGGGTGTTGTACACAGTGTATAATTACAGCCTTCTTACAGATCATTTATACCTTTTCTTACCTGGCAGACCTGTGGAGGAATTTACTAACACTACCTGACTGTTTCTATGCATATTCACATATTCCTGGGTGAAATTATGCATACAGCTTACTATCACTCCCGGGATTCGAACCGTGCCTGTTTGTACAAAAAATACAACAAGGTTGTGTTTCATCAAAATGAGTAATTGCAGAACTGCTGTCTCTGGTCTGACTGTTTTCTGCCTAATACTCTCTTAGTTGTATAATCTGACCTTGTAATTCTGACATTCATGCATGGCAAATACTTCTTATACTGTGTATTCATACTTTGACATAGCACAGTCTGGGAAACACTGGTTAACACAACATTACTATTCAGGTATCAGATCTTTGGTACATGGAACATTTCATATAGTTAATGTCCTGTTTTACAACTCCACAATCTTTGTAAGATGAACCCCAATTATTTAATGCTTCCTGAGCTATAGTTGCTGTGCAAAACCTGTACACATTTAGATTAATTCCACCACATACCAAAGTAAACACAACCAGTCTGAGGTTTTGAGTTTTATTGATAGGTACTGATACTTTTATTGATATATACCCTGTACGTCACTATTAGTCTGCTAATAGGTTCATAGTTTCATAGATTAGTACTAGGCTTATTGCCTTTGTTGGCCATTTTAAGCATAGCCAGTTACCCCATGTGAGAATCAAACCCTGCATCTTGTGTCTCCAAGGTAAACACCTTAACCATTCTGCCATCCTCCCACCCGTGTCTCATTTATTCAGTACAAACAATACCCATTTTTAAATATTGACATGTGACACTCTACTCCTTTCAATTTATTTGCCCTGAATACTACAAGCTAGATTATTACTCACCAGCCTCATGAAACAGCCTAGCAGCCTGTCGGCATGGGCATCCAGGTCTGCAGCCCTGTCATCTGCAGCTGTACAGGAGACAGAGAAACATGTATGCATACCTATCCATCACATACACAGGCTGGACTTTGGCAAACACTAATTGATACTGATACTTACACATGTCTGGGACATTCCTTGCCTGTGCATCTTGGACCCACTGATCCAAGAGTTCCCTCTTCCTATGCTTCAGGTCAGCGAAATGGTGTCGGTCCTGCTAACCAGTCCAAGGGATGTCAGTGGCACTGGTGAGATCATGTGCGAGATGGTCCCAGGCTTCCACTTTGTATTGGGAGCCCTGGTACTGGTCCTGCAGCAGTCTAGCTTCATGGTATTTTACTTGGAGTCCAACCATGACCCTGGACTCCTGCATGCCCTAGCGCTGGGCCTGAAAGGGCCCACCCTTACCAACACCAGCCATAGTGCCTGCAATGATGAACTTCAACTGGTTATGGGTTGTACTCCAGCCCGCAAGGTTTAAATAGGGCTGATTTCCCACCCTTTGCCATGATTGGATGATTTTGAATATGCTGAGCTGAGCTAAGCGATGGGCAAACCTGCTTAGCTAAGATAAGCATTGCTTAAAGGGGTAGATGCTAAGCACTGTTTACCAGTGAGCAAATCCGCTTAGGTATGCTAATTATTGCTATGTATTTAAATTTAAGCAATGCTTCCACCAGCTAAGCATAGCTGAGCACAATTTAGCATTGTTCAGCTTTCATTTTATGGACTATCAGGATTGTGGGGTTGATTCCTCATTAATGACATATTATGATATGTATGTTTACCTCCCGTAACATCCCCCTGAGTGACTTGGTTGGCTACAATCACCTGCATTAGAAGCTGAAGTTAAGTGCAAACTTGCAGTACTGTGTTTTAATCTTCTTTTAAGTGCAAACTTGCAGTTTTAAAGTACTGTATTTTATTTTTTCTGTTACCTAATTGTTTCACTGGATTGTGTGTTGTGTGTCTCTCTGCTGTAAGAGGGGGTGATGGTCTTCTCACTTCTTTGTTATCTGATATTTAACTGTTAGCCTACAAGGTTTCCTCTGTACATTAAGTGCTAGCCACAAAGTTTGAGAATTCATTTTATGCTCAATTTTTGAGTGACTTGGTTGGCTACAATCACCTGGATTAGAAGCTGAAGTTAAATGCAAACTTGCAGTACTGTGTTTTATTCTTCTGTTAAGTGCAAACTTGCAGTTTTAAAAGTACTGTATTTTATTTTTCCTATTACCTAATTATTTCACTGAATTGTGTGCTGTGTGTCTCTCTGCAGTTAGTTCCCCACCCACTATCCCTGTTCTTGTCTTGGTGTTAGTGTTGATGGCTCTGGAATTGCCTGCCTCTCCTGTAAGTCTGTATTTGAACACTCCTCCTGGGTCTATCTCATTTGCTCACGTAACCGAGTACAGTGAGATCATATTCTGAGTCTAGTGTTCACTCTACGTATTACAGAGAGAAGATTTGAGAAGGCCAACCCACTTAGGTTCTTCCTTCCTCTCTCCTTGCACTTTACTAACAAAAAAAAAAAAAAACAATTGTACTTTATTCATCTGCTTTTACTGTATTTGTGTTTCCTCCTACTTTATTTTGCTTTTGCCTCTTCTTAAAAGTACTCAATTTTATTTATTCTGCTGCATTTATTACTGCTTGGTAGTTCTTCTTCTTTCAGCTTTTCCCGGTTAGGGGTCGCCACAGTGGAACTTCGGTCTCCTAATGATTGGCAGCAGATTTTTACAGGGCCAAGGTGCCAGCCTGATGCCCAACCTTCAACGAAGGCATGCCCATTCATGCATGTCTTTCGAACACCACTTGACTGCGGGGAGGACATGCAGACTCCACACAGAAGGTGCTCCAGCCAAGAATCGAATGGGACAACCTCTTGCTGTGAGGTGTAACCTGATTAAATTGTAGCTGTTATTCTAAGTCTTTTGGTTTAAGCACTTGGGCTTCATACCAGTTGTTTTACATTAAGAAGGTTTGTGGTCTGCACTGTTGTGGCAGGACAGGTAGCTTACATCCTTCTAAGTTGGAAATTGCTGATTGAAGGCTCAGTGTCTGCTATTCTAAAAGTGTATTAATTCTGGTTAAAGCACTTGGGCTTCAGGCCAGTTATTCTACATTAAGATGGTTTGTGGTCTGCACTCTTGTGGGAGGAGAGGCTGGATTCTGCCCTTCTGAGCTGGGAATTTCTGGTCACAGGCTTATTGTGCCTGCTTATTTGAACTGTTTCTTTCTGTAATTTGGTGCACCTTGTTCCTGTAGCATAGTCCAGATTTAGGCCTGCTGAATCTAGCTTTGTTTGTATAGCTTGAACAGTGATCCAGGCCATCTTTTTTTGGAGAAGGTTCCCTTGCACCCTAGTGGCAGGAGTGTGCAGTTAGAACTTGTCTGATTGAAGACTGCTGGAACAGGGCTGAGTTTTGAGCTTTTTTCTGGTTAATTGGGTAACTTGTTTAAATCAGTTTGTTCGTTTTCTATTGTTTTATATGTATATAAAAAAATGCACTTTATTCATCTGCTTTTACTGTATTTGTGTTTCTTCCTACTTTATTACTAGAAGCATTGACTACAACTCTGATCTCAGATATATAACAATAAGTATCCTTTTCTGTGCATTTAAAGCGTGTTTTTGTTTGTATCTGCTTTATTTTCTGAAAAAAAAAACAAAAAAAAAAATCAAAAGAAAACATGTTTCCTGCCTTTCTAAGCTAGTATAGTCCAGTTTTCAGGTTAGTGCTGAATTCAGGGCTGTGTTACAAGTCTTTGTGTTTGCCCATATCTTACTTGGATAAAAGGAAGTTTCTCTGTTCATCTGTGAGACAGGGGAGCTTTGAGCAGCCTATCTATCCCTGGAGGAGTGGTATCAGCCCAGAAATTAGTAGTTTATTGGCCATTTTGGGCTAATTTCTATCTCTTTCATTTCCCTGCTATAAAAAGCACATTTGCCCAGTTTTGCGCTCCAGGCAACGCCGGTTAGCTAGGGTATAACTATTCACAGCTCCACAAAGTCTCCTCTTCGAGTTTTCCCTTGGAACTAGACAAACATTCAACTTAAGCATTCAAACCATCCATTTCTAAGCCTGGCACTTGCTCAAAACTCATAGCAAGCAATTGTAAACCCTAGCACTAGACCCCCCCCTATACTGTACAGAAGGACAAGGGTCTCTATTCAACCTTACCAGCCAATCAGTAAAACAGTTCACTGTACCTATCCAGGCATGTTTAAAGGGCAGTTTCAGGTGTACTCTCCAGTTCAACTGGTGAATCTGGTCATTTTGAGGCAATGTTACAACTGCCTCATGTACACAGACAACCCTCTCCTCCTACCACCAAACACTAATACACACGAGAGATGCAATTATACAGTCAAACTGGAGGCTAAGCTCTCTCAACTCAAGACTGGATCAGAAAAGCAAGAGGAGAAAGGAAATACTTGCATCACACCACCAGTCTCACATAGACCCATTAAACCAGCACCGGCACAAAACACACATAAATACACAAAAACATACTCGGAGGCTCTAAATAAAAATCTGCAAACACAACAGAGACCTCCAAAGTAGACATCCAAGCAACCTCCACCGCCTAACACAAACCATGAAACACATACTTCACAAAACCAGTGTGCCACGCAAAATCACAGCCCTTAAGGCAAAATAACATACCAACACACTAGTAATAGGTGACTCTATAGTCAGGCACACTGACGTTCCACTCACTAGGCTGAACAAGGAGAAGGATACTGTTAGCTGCCTGTCGGGTGCCAGGATCCGCCACATAACACAAGCATTCAGGTCACTCTAAAACAAGTACAAATAAGACTGTCATTGTCCATGTTGGTGTGAATGACCTGAGCCATACCTCCCTGGACTACATGAAAAGAGACATGGAAGAGCTCTCTGATCATGTAGCCCAGGCCAGTATGATCCTGACCCTGAGTAGCATCCTGCCCTCACCAAGAAGGATACCACGGTATAAAGAAAATATTATCAATTTCAACAATTGGCTAAGTTTCTGGTGTCATTCAAAGGGGTCCAGTATCTGTCCGACTGGGATGACAGGCTCAACAAGCCACTCTGCTTTGCTAGAGACAGCTTGCACCTGTCACCCTTAGGGTTTCAAATACTGGCCAAGGCTCTTGCCACCCCCATAGTGCCTTTTTAGGCAAGGCTCAAAAGACAAACCTGCTGCCGTAAATAGCACAAGTAACAAAAAACTGAGGGTAATGCTACTCAATGCCGGAAGTCTAAACCTCAAAATGCATGTACTCGAGGCATTCCTCAGTATGGAAAAAAATCGATATATGTGCAGTAACTGAAACCTGATTTAAGGCTCCAGACAGCACCCCAGCACTACCAGGCAACAACTCATAGCATCCATTTCAGCCACAGAACCCGGACCGAAATACAAAAGGCAGGGGTGTATCCATATTCATCAAGGATACCCACACCTCCAGGTTAGTGGCACAGAACGATGCTTCAGACATCATCCACGTGCAACTAACAATGGGCAAAACTGCAATTCAAATTGTAGCTTGCTACAGATCACCCACCATTTCCCAGGACCCCCATTTCACGTTTTTGGAAACACTGGGAAACATAAAGGTCCTATCAAACACCCTAATATTGGGTGATTTCAATTACCCAAACATTAACTGGGAGAATTACTCAAGTACTAACTCCCTTGCCCAACATTTCCTCAAATTTATAAACAAACGCCTTGGATCAACTGGTCAACACTCCCACCAGAGGTGACACAGTATTGGACCTGGTCATCACCAACATGGGCAACCAGTGTTCCACACTAGAGGTCAACCCCTCGCTGGTTAGATCTGACCATAAACAAATTACTCTGGATATCCACATTCAGCCCCCACCACAGGTCAAGGAAACCACTGTGAAAAACTTTTCAAAAGCAAACTTCACATTACTTAAGACCTAGGTGGAAAGTTTCAAAGCCCCCGTGCTAAAGATAATGCTGTCCAAGCTGCAAAATCCTTTACTAATGCATTCTACGGGCACCTACAAGAATGCATGGATCGTGCTATCCCAAGCAAAACCAAGACTTACTCCTCCAAGAAAAGGAAACCAGTCTGGTGGATCCATGCCATAAACAAGTTATACAACAGAAGGAGGAAACTAGTACAGAAAAGAGCAAAATCCCAAGAAGGGAAGACATCACTGATCAGTATCAACAAGAACCTACGATCCCTCATAAAATCATCCAAGGCTAGCTTCGAAAGAAAAAATGCCAAGGACTCCAAAGATAACCACAAGGCATTCTTTAGCTATGTCAAGCATCTAAGTAGCAATGCTCAGATCTGCTCAGAGTAGTGTAGAATGGCACAAAACACACTGAACCAACTGATATCTCCAACATCCTGGCAGACAGGTTCAGTGCAAACTTCACCCTCCTCTCACCCCCAAAAGGGCCCATAACCATACCAGAAGAATGTAGATCCCCTGAAATCACAGACACTCAGGTTAAAACAGCCCTCTCCAAAGCCAAAAACACAGCATCAATGGGACCAGAAGGTGTCCCAGGCTGTGTCCTACATGAGCTTGAAGACAAACAAACCCCTCATCTAAACACACATTTCAAACTCAGCCTCTCCACAGGCTACATACCCACAGAGTGGTGCACAGCAATGGTTATTCTTCTCCACAAAGGTGGAGCCACAACAGACCCCAGGAACTATCATCCTATAAGCCTGAATAGCTTGGTCTGCACGGTTATGGAGTGCATCATCATGGAACGCATTAACAGAGACATTGGGAACCTCCAAACACTGGACCCTACCCTGTTCAGCTTTGTTAAGGGCAGATCATGCCTCCTAAACCTGGTGGACTTCTTTGAGACAGTTACCAAGGCTATAGATGAGGGAAAGGTGGTACACACAGCCTACCTAGACCTCACAAAGGCCTTTGACACCATTCCCCATTCTGGTATTATAGACAAGCTCACCAGCCTGAACATAAACCCCTATTTTATAAGATGGGTTGCCAGCTGGTTCACGGACAGAACCCACATGGTAAGAGTTGCAGGAGCTAGGTCTGACTCTAAACTGGTTACAAGTGGCATTCTCCAAGGCTCGGTTCTAGGACCCCTCCTGTTTGGCATATACTTCTCAGAGATACAGGCAAGCATAGGAGGACTATGGCTGACCAAGTTCACAGACAACTGCAAACTAGGGGCTATAATTGAATCTCCAGCTGACACAGACATCCTCCAAAAGGGTCTCACTGAGATAGATACCTGGTGAAAAAATCATGGCCTCAAGCTAAATGCCAAAAAGTGCATAGTCATCCCCTTTGGAAAAAACAAAGTACCCACAAACTACCACATAGGTGGTAGTCCCCTAAATACGGAAGACTTAATAAGGGATCTGGGGACCCAGGTAGATAGTAATCTCTCCTTTGGTAATCACATTGCCAAAATGGTTAGAAAATCCTTCTATTTAGCCCACCTAATCACAAAAGGGTTTGCATCCAGATCAAAAGAGGTCATTGTGTCCCTCTACTCATCACTCATCAGACCCATCATAGAGTACAACGCCCCATTTGGGATGTACTTTACAAGACACCTGCAACAGCTGGAAAGACCACAGAAGTACCTCAATAAGAAGATCACTGGCCTCAAACAGATGCCCTATGCAGCTCGACTGAAGAGACTCCAGCTGTACTCGGTTGCATACCGCCTACTCAGAGGTGATCTCTGCCTGACATAGAAGGCCATGTCCAACTCAGAATTGATGAATATCCTCTACCTAAGGAAAACCATATCCCCTCGAGCCACATGCTCTAGGGATCTAAACCTCACCACAACAATAAATATGACATGCTGGAGGGATAGATTCCTGTCCCAGAGACTTCCCATGCTTTGGAACAAGATTTCAATCTACATTAGGCAGAGCTCCTCACTACACTGGGGATCACTTCAGTGGCTCTGCTGGACAGAGGCACAAGGAACTAATCTAAGGGGACGGTGAAAGCCAACACATTTTGGCTAGGCTTATAAATGCCTTCGGGCAGATAGCCTAGTACCTACCTATGAACCTATGATATTCTTGCATGGCTATACTGTATGGGACACTTGTGTTTATATGGGGGTTTCACATATTTACTAAACTGACACTTCACATTTGGACCTGCTACACTACCCTGGTTAACAAATATATATTATTTACCATGGTTTATAAAAAAATAATTTTTAGTGCTGCTTTCACATATAAAAAAGAATGGGCTGCATTGGGGCTCGAACTGTGGATGACTGCATGTGAAGTGACATCTCTAAAAACTCCACTATCTCACTGTGGGTGTTTTTGCTATATATTCCTATTTAGCTCCTTCAGATGTTTAAGCTATGCTGCACACAGCTGCACGATGTGCACACTCACTCAGCTACACTTAAACTTAAGTGAGGATGAGAAAAAACAATATTTTGTTTTATTTTTCTTAGTTTAGGGATATGCATATAGCTAACAGCCATATATCTCCATCTCTTAGAGCATAAAATCTGAACAAAGCCTAACATGATGGGGGGATAAAGGGACAGATTTTAAATATTGCTCTTACAAACTTTAAAAGTTGATAGACTAATAGGTTTTGCATTAGCATGACTTATTTGAAGGATGTGGAGTCTTAGACTGAAATGTTTGTCATTATTTAATGACTTCAAGCTGCATCTCTTTGCCAGGACAGTAGGAGGCACACACCTAACATATGAGGTACAAATCTAGACATTCTGAGAATATCTGTTCAGTTGGGAGGTATACTAACAGTGTTCACAGACACTGTTTTTTTGTTTTCAAAGTGCCGTACAGCATTTCCTGAGTGCAGGGGGCATGTTTACTGTACGAGCACTGCTCAGAGACTCCCCCTGCACTTGTTCATGGATTGTGCCAGTGCAGGTTATACAGCAGCGTGCCTTCATGAATATGCAAAGCGCGCTGCTGTACTGCATGGGCACGATCCACTCTGTGCAAAAATAGACTTATTCATGCACAGAGCCTTCATGAATCCCAGGGAATGTATTTTAAGACACATTGTAACTTTGGTGAGAAATACTATTTAACATGCTTAATGAATGAAAAGAACATTTTGTCAGTTTTGTAAAGATGTTTTAATAGGTTTTATAGGATTTTGCTGCTGTATTTATAACTGCTCTCATTTCACTTACTGAAACGTATACTTGTAACCGTGGAACACTGTCTTTTTAAATAAGTGAATGTGACCAAGTCACATTATGACCTGTTTTTTTTTTTTTAATATGTTTGCTTGGTTTGGATTATTTATCTGATAAAGTCTGGTTTAAAAAGTTGGTCAGATGAAAGCGCTTATCATTTTGACTTATTCTATTTTCTAAGTTTTGGTAATAAAGTAATAAAGTTCATCTTATGGCAGCAGTGTTTGTAGTTTGGATTACCAGGGTCTGTGAAGGGATTACTGAAGTCATTGTAATCTTTATTGTATAGGATGACATGATTTCTGCCTGGCCTCCATACTAGTGTCTGTCTCTGCCCTGGTGGGAGTACTGCATATCCAAAAATCTGATATAGCTGATGACATCAGCAGTGTCTGTTGAGAAGAATATAACAGTGTCCTACATGCTGTGTAAAATGCTCTATATAATGTCAAGCAACAACTCACACACACAGTTGATTGCAGTGAGAATAGAACGCCCACCTAAGTACACAGACTACAGAACCTAACACTTTACACAAGCACCACAGCTCAACTCCAACTTGGAGTTTGTCAGACAACACTTTACAGCTGATGACATCAGCAGTGTCTGCTGAGGAGAATATAACAGTGTCCCACATACTGGTGATAAATGCTCTCGGTAATGTCAAGCAACAGTTCACACCCCCCCACACACACACAGTGGACTACAGCAGAATAGAACCCCTACCTATAAGTATGCAGTGAGAATAGAACCCCTACCTATCTAAGTACACAGATTACAGAACCTGGTACTTTACACAAGCACCACAGCTCAAGTGCATCTTGGAGATTCTCAGACAACACTTTATAGCTCATGACATGAGCAATGTCTGTTGAGGAGAATATAACAGTCTCCCACATGCTGCTGTAAAATGCCCTCTGTAATGTCATGCAATGGCTGCAGTATGAATAGAACACCTACCTAAGTACTCAGACTACAGAACACAGTACTTTATGCAAGCACCATGGCACAACCCTGAATTTTACAAGGCTACAGGCCAACATATAGTATATGATATCAACAGTGCTTTTTGGAAAGAAGAAGTTGGGAGGCCTGCATGAAATGGATCTATAGGCATGTGCTAGTATCAAAGTACTGCCAATTCATGGGATTGGAGTGGTGACTGCAAGATACACACTTCTGCTCTTCTCACTAGACATGCACATACACACACACAGACACACACACACACACACACACACACACACACACACACACACACACACACACACACACACACACACACACACACACACACACACTCACACACACACACCCACACACACACACTTGACTGGAGTGAGAACAGAACCCCTACCTATCTAAGTATACAGACTAAATGCAAGAATCAAAATACTGTCAATCCATGGGACTGGAGTGGCAACTGTAAGACACACACTTCTGCTTTTCTGGCAAGCCACAGAGAACCACATAAATACACACATACAACACACACACACACACACACACACACACAAAGTTGACTGCAGTGAGAACAGAACCACTACTTAAGTACACAGACTACAGAGCACAGTACATTATGCAAGAGCCCTGGCACAAGTCTGACTTTTATATGACTGTAGGTGAACTTATAGTAGATGGAATCAGCAGGACATGTGGGAGACAAAATGATGGGTGACCTACATAGGCTCATAGGTTCATAGGTTGGTACTAGGCTATTGGCCCTAGGGCCTATACAAGCCTAGCCATAACAATTCCCTGGCTATTTCTTCCCACACTATTTACTTCCCTGGACCCCTGTCTAGCAGGGTGACTGATGTGATCCCCAGGATGGATTTTCTTTCTCCCATCCAATCATCAAGGTTTCTTTTGAAGAGGGCCAAAAGGCACTCTGCTTGACATGTATGGGCAGTCTATTCCAGAGTCTTGGGAGTCTCTGGGTCAGGAACCTATCCCTCCAAAATGTTTTTGTTTATTGTGATGACAAGGTTTAGATCCCTGGAGTGTGTGTCTCTGAGGGATTGGGATTTCTTTAAGTGTAGCATGTCCAACAACTCTGGGTTTGATATGGCCTTGTATGTTAAGCAGAGATTGCCTCTGAGTAGACGATATGTGACAGAGTATAGCTATGTTTGACAAATAAGCAAAGAAAGAAATTAAATTTGAAACTCCATAACTTTGCCAAAGCAAGCATGATAATTTAAGTTTCAACAAAAGTAAGACACAATTTTACATGCATATATATGGTCTCCCTTACTTGCTCAAGCTATGTCTGCTTGTTCTTCAGTTGCTCACACTGTAATTGTTCAAGTTGAGTTTTCAGAAGCTGTTTGCTCAATACTTAATAAAACTAATCAGTGTAAGAGAAAATAACAACCTGCAGAATGTAATGTAACAAAGTAACACAATGTAGGCTGGAGAGAAGATCACACACCAATAAATGTAAAAATAAGAACCCTTTATTCAAACAAAAGATTTAGCATTTCCGTCCCTAAAAATGGGTCTTTATCAGACTGGATAATTGATGACATTCCTTTCTTTTATAAAACCAATTAATGTCTTTCACAAGATTTAAAAGGATTAATTGCTTAACAAAATTAGACACAATTAAGATCATTCAATGAACCAGAGTTGATGAATGTTAACATTATAAATATTTAATAATATAAAAAAATAAATAAATAAAAAAATCTTTCACCCATTAGGCAGCCCAAGATGGAAACACTCAGCTACGGTATTAAAAAGTGTAAAATATATACAGATAAATGCTCTACCAAATTCATTATAACATGAATTACAAAACACACAATTATATATATATGCTAAACCTAAAATGTAGGGAATTTGTACAAAACTATAAAACTATAAATATAACAGAAGCCCTAACCATTGCAATAACAGCATCATAACAGCATCATAATTTTGTTGAATGAAATTTTAAAACAGATTTTATTGAAACACACTTGTAATAAACACTGGGGGTGGTGGCATTCAATTTAAACTGCCAGAGTAATTCCTTGTATACTGATTTGGTTTCCCACTCCCTCTGCAGTAGTTTATTTCCACCTTTTCTAAAATAGCAAATTTAAAAATCTTTAAACTTGTTACACATGTGTGTTTAAAAAGAGCACAGAGTTTTTCTTATTAATATTATAATAGTGCTTGCAAATTCTTTTCCTGCTTGGTCTCTCAGTTTTCCAACATAAAAATGCAGGCAAACAGAACATTTCAAAATATAGACCACTGCTGGAGTTGAACAATTACCTTGATGCAGTTTCAAACTGGTACCCAGAATGTTTTCAAGGATCATGGATTCAGCATCTGAAGTAAAAGAACACTGTTTACATGAGCCACATTCACATCACCATTATGTTTATTAACCTTGTTGTCAAAGCTCTCATCCCTTCTCCCCTTTCCAATAGATTTTTAAAATTAAATACTATCTTAACCAAAAAAACAACGGTCCCAAGAACAGGTGGTGTTAACCAGCAAACACAAATGAAAAATACCACGCCACAGCTGAAAAATATTGAATAAAATCTTCTTTAATAAACGTTAAGTGCTTTCACACTAATTCGTGCTTCATCAGACCATACAAATGTTAAAAACCATTACACTTAAATATCAAGCATATCTAAAATAAGCCACTAAAAAGCAGCAAGCAATTAATGACAAATCAGATACTTTTCACTTAAAGAGCTTACGCTCTTTTAACACTGGTTTAATGGAAGTCCTACCATTAATACCGGGTAATCTCTCAGCTTGTAGGTGAATGATCCAATCAAGTTCATGTCCCTCCATATAATTTCTTAGATCACTACCACGTACACTACCTCTGACCATCTCCACAACTCTGAACCCAAATGAATGACCAGGACCATATTTGACACAAGTAGGAGTAGGGACCTATTTATTTAGCAAACTGCAGACTTTGTGGCTGTTTCTATATAGGGAAGACCAATCGGTCCCTAATGGAGTGGATAAGGGAACATCAATACAGTATTAGCAGGCAGTATACACATAATGCTTTGGCCAAGCATTGTGTCGAATATGGTCCTGGTCATTCATTTGGGTTCAGAGTTGTGGAGATGGTCAGAGGTAGTGTACGTGGTGGTGATCTAAGAAATTATATGAAGGGATGTAAACTTGATTGGATCATTCACCTACAAGATAAGAGATTACCGGTGTTACAATGGTAGACTTCCATTACAAACCAGTGTTAAAAAGAGTGAAAGCTGTTGAAGTGGTCTGATATTGTCTGCTCTGAGATATTGATATTTAAAGTGTCTTTTATCTGA